>NW_027122793.1:35981-142734 GCF_001865355.1 Cryptosporidium andersoni
GTCCTGGAAATTCTATATCACCCAAAAATATTAGTCCTGGAACTTCTACATCACCCAAAAATATTAGTCCTGAAACTTCTACATCACCTAAAAATATTAGTCCTGGAAATTCTACATCACCCAAAAATATTAGTCCTGGGAATTCTACATCACCTAAAAATATTAGTCCTGGAAATTCTACATCACCTAAAAATATTAGTCCTGGAACTTCTACATCACCTAAAAATATTAGTCCTGAAACTTCTACATCACCTAAAAATATTAGTCCTGGAACTTCTACATCACCTAAAAATATTAGTTCTGGAAATTCTACATCACCTAAAAATATTAGTCCTGGAACTTCTACATCACCCAAAAATATTAGTCCTGGAACTTCTACATCACCTAAAAATACCAATCCCATAAATCCTGTATCATCCGAATACGTTAGCATTACAAGCCCTAATTCGCCTGAATATATCACTATTACAAGCCCTGGATTCCCTAGAAATAATAATTCTATAGACTATAATTTATCAACAGAAATTCTCAGTCCTCACAGTTTTAGATCTCCTATAGATTTTAATAAAAGTTCTAAAGATTTCAAAAATCTTAAAAGTATAGAATCAAGATTTAAAGATCTTGTTTCATTTGAAGATATAGGGGAGAATCCTAAAGTCTTGGAATTTGAAGTTTCACCTAAACTCCAAGAAGAGTCAGATATAAAAGCTACTTATTTTGAGGTCTACTCAGCATCTAGTGGAGTAAATTCTGTAGATATTCCAATATATTCACATTCACTATATAATCCTAATAGGACAACCACAAGCCCTGTTAAATACCCATATAATTTATCTATTGAAGATCTTCCAGCTCAATCCCCTAAAGTATCTGAGTTTACTGAACAAATGACACCTTTAAACCTTACAAGCATAGATCTGATTAGTTCACCAGTATATAAAACGAAGGATATGTCGTCATCAGTTCAATTACCATTATTGGATATCGTTAGAATCCATTCCCCTATTAAAGAGAGACTAGATTTGCCAGAAATGGAACTTCAGACAACTGACTCTGTACTAGCACTAGTTGGATCAATTGAAACACCTGTTAGTCCAAAAACTCAACCTACAGTTTCAGATGGCAGAATTGCAGAATTTAACATAAAAGAACCTGTAGAAATACAATCTACCACTAACAATACTGAAACTAAAGGCTTGCACTCCAATTCTTCTAGAGTTATTCAGGATATACTAAATGAGATAACTGAAATTCAATCATCTATTACCCTCAAAGATCTGAATATCTTAGCTACTTCTAATTGAGATGGAAATGCATAAATTATTAAGTCAATTTTTTAATAATTTGGAAATACTAAATACTAATAAGCCGACTAGATTTATACAAATTTAACTACTTGATAGAGATAAATGTAGTTATAAATATTTTGCACCTAAGTAGTAATTTAATATTACTAATCTTCAGATTTTTATACATTACTAAAACTACATGTACAAGGTAGCTCTTAAATTTATTTCAATTTCCAGTTAGATTTTAATATTAGAAAGTCATAGTTCTAAATATTTGTGATTTAATAGCTTTAGATAGACCAATGTAACTTTTTATTCATCAAAAAAGTAAAGATAATGATGTAAAGACTCAGATAAAATATAAGGAATATACTACACTTTAATCCCATATTGCTGAATTTGGAAACTCTAGCTCCTTTTATAAGGATCTACGCTAAGTTTGTGGGCACAAGTTCACTAATTGATTTTATATCTTTATTAGAGTTAGAAGCCGTTAAAGAATCTTCATTTGAGCTAAGAGTCTTGTTAGAAGTTTGATTATTCACAAACGGTAAATTCTCATTATTATTGTCATTGTAATCAAAACCCCATGATGATTTGCTTAGTAATTGATCTTCCAAGGTGCTGACACTAGATATGAATTTATCAATTGATCCAGAAGAACTTATTAAATTAACACTTTTTTCTACTTCATCAAAACCTATGCCATTAACTACATCGATATTTGAATCTTGTACACTTCTATTCGTTCTAGGAAAACTACAAGAATCCCTATAATCTTGATTTACTTTTCCCCTACTATTTGAAGTCTGATAAGATGAGAAATCACAATTACTTCTAACAGAAGTCATTGGAGAGGCTTTCATCTTGTGAGGTCGTTCTGTTTGTGCACCAGACAAATAAAATTGCTTTTCAATAGGACGTTTTGAGTTCCTCCATGGTGTAGAAATAAAAAAAGTATGATCAAATACTCTATTAGATGAAGATAATGGAACTAGACCAAATGTATTTGTTATCTGATGCAAATCTTTCAACGAATGTAAAATTGAGAGGCACTTCTTTTGAGTTAAACTAGACATTGATTTTAGAGCTATATTTTGTTGATTTAGTTTTTCTCTCGTTACTGACAACTCTTGTTTTGTTAATGATAATTCTTCATTCAACTTTGTAAAATTTTGTTCCATAGTCTCTACAGTAAGACATACTACTCTATGTTTCTCACTTAATTCCTCCAATTCATGTTCTGCATCTATACATCTCTGTTGCATTTGATGCACCTTTTGCATCAAATTTTTATTATATTGTCTCAATTGTTGTTCCTCGTATTCCCTCTTTCCAATTGTTTCGTTCAAGCAATTAACTTCTTCTAATCTTGAAGCTAGTTCATATCTTAAATTTCTTTCAGTATTTTCTTTACTCTCAATTACTGCCTCCAATGTTGCGATTTTTTCAACTAATTTTTCAACTGATTGTCTGTGATAATTTAGTGTTAAGGATGTTGATTCATCTCTTATTTTCACCTCTTCATAATCACCATTCACAAAGTTCGAGTTACTATTGCTAGTTACTACTCTAGAATTAGATGTAAACACATCTTGGGACACTTGGCTATCAAATAACTGTGCTATATTATCCACATTTATACTATACCTTCCATTCAACTTCTCAATTTCACCAGTATAATTAGAAATATTTTCCCTAGACATGAAATTTGACTGATTTTGAGAATGAGCCATTGAATCTGATAAGTCTATATTATTCTGTACAATACCACCTATTATATGCTGTTCTTTTGATTCCTTTAAATAATTATCATTTAAATTTTGTGAATACTCTTGAGACTCAGCTGGTTGCTCACAAATATTACTTGCTGATTCCTTCTCAGTTTCATCAGGACTAATCTGTGAGTAAACTAATTTAAAAACTGCATGAAATACAACATTGTCATCAATGACTTTTGGCCTAGTTAATGAAATTGTATCACCACTTTTCACAGTAACTGGTGATGACTTCGCTATTCTTTTACCATTAACGAACGTCCCATTAGTGCTTGTATCAGTTAATACGAGACATTCTACACTATCCCCAACTTGAACTACACAATGGTGGCCACTAATAGACTGATCTTTTAATCTTAGAGAACAATCACTTTTCCTTCCAAAGATGTATTTTAAAGATGATAACTCTTCATTACCAAATGTAATTGGAAGTTTCAGTGATTCCTTAAGAGAAGGATCACAACAAGGAGCAACTGGTTTTAACCACCAAAACATTACAACGTAAGAAAGGTAGAAAATATGTCAATTAACCGGTACTATAGTAATTTTAGAACGTTTCCTTTGTATAAAAGTGTAAAAGTTCCCAACTACCCCACAAAAGGGTGCATGTCTTATAAAATGGGGAAATAGTGCGCTATCTGTAAACATGACCTAATAAAAAATACTAAGAAAGGAATCGCCCGATTTTCTATCATAAATCCTACAAAAATTACCTTTTATATTTGAAATTAAAGCTAATTTTTTTTATGTATTTATGATAATTTAAATGCTTATAAGACTAAAAGGTACGACTTAGTACCGATATAGTAGGTATCTGATTTCCCTAATACCGGTACAAACCAATATGGCGCTAAAAGTGACTCCAACTTGGAAATAATGGCTATTGTATTTTACAATAATGGAAAAGGAAAAACACAAAGTTGACTATACTGTCATTATTCCTACTTACAATGAGAGGCAGAATGTAGGGATTTTAGTAAAACTACTTTTTGAGTCTTTTTCTGAATTGTTAGTTTAATAGTTTTTAATTCCTAATATACAGCTCTACTGTCATATATTTAAACTTTAAAATTTTTATAGGAGGACAACTTGGGAGTTGATTATTGTTGATGATTCAAGTCCTGATGGTACTGCTGATGCTGTGCAGCAACTCCAAGAGTATTATAAAGAAGTTCAAATGGTATGTGATACAGTGTTTAGAATAAATTGATAGCAAATGATAAAAATAGCCTACTATTTCTAGAAACTAATATCTCGTGAAGGAAAACTTGGATTAGGTAAGTGATTTTATTCTAATATATATTTAGATTATATTATATTTATTATTTCAATATTTTAAGGATCTGCCTATATAGAAGGTTTCAAGCATTCAAATGGTGAATTTATAATATTGATGGATTGTGATCTATCACATCACCCTAAATATATACCTCAGTTAATAGCAAAGCAAAACCAAGGAGATTTTGATATTGTATCTGGATCTCGCTATATACATGGTGGTGGGATTTCAGGATGGCCTTGGTACAGAGTTCTTATAAGCTATGGGGCAAACATGCTAGGTAATACTGTAAGACCACTAGAGATATGTAAACATACTTATTTCTAATATTTTTCAGGTAGAATTTTACTACAGCCAAAAGCTACAGATTTGACAGGATCATTTAGATTATACAGAAGACATGTATTCAAAAGAATATTGGAGTACAACATGATGAGCAAAGGATATGCTTTTCAGATGGAAATTATTGTGCTAGCAACTAGGCTAGGCTACTCGGTAGCTGATGTTCCCATATTATTTGTTAACAGACTTTATGGAACATCCAAACTTGGAAAAAATGAAATTTGGGGTTATATAAAGGGCTTAGTAAAACTGTTTTGGACTTTTTAAAGTGGTATTTTAAAAAAAAAGTTTATATCAAGATGCAAGTACATAACCCATTATCTTTATATAATTTAAAAAGGAAATGTCAACATTATCTTGATTTTCCTGAATAAATATAGTTAAATGTTTAACTCTATAAAACTTCGATCCTGGAAGAATTTTCATTTGACAATTCTCAGTATCATCCTGTTTAAAGTTAATAGTAAAACAAGGTTTCATATCCTCAATTTCACTAAAGTCACTTAATGGTGAATTTACATACAATTTGACAAGTTTCGGTGAACTACATATAACTTGTCCCTGATTGCTCTGCTTGAAAGCTTTTATCCCAAATTGAGTAATGGATACCACTTCTTCGAAACTTAGCTTAATCATCATCTGTTCATCTACATCACTGCATATTGGATTTAAATTATTCTCCATATTAAGGATATGCTTTAATTCTCCTTTACAATTAAGTAAAAAACTTTCTCTCACATTTACACAGTAATCAAGATCTATTTCTGATGGATTAGCTCTCTCACTTTTCTGCTTATTTAGAGAATGTAATTGCATATATCTGGTATTAATTGCCTCACTGTCAATATTCATAACTTTCTAAACAATTCTCGAACTGTGGGCCAATTAAATCACATCTACTTTAGTAAAATTTCTTATATCCTCAATTTAAAGGACCCGCCTCAAGTCTGAGAGACTTGAGAATATTTATAATATAGCCTCTTGGTGACCATTAGCTAATTTCCTGATTCTTACACTACTTACCTCAGAATATTTATTAGATTCTTCTTGTTCAGTTTGCATACTATTTGACTTATTTGGCTTATTTTTACAGTGTGAATTACTACAATCAGTAGTTTGTTTATTTATAGCGACTGTTGGGATTTCTTTTTCACTTTGAATATCTTCAAGTTCTGTAATAATAATTCCAGGACCATGTATTTGGTGCTCTACTGTTATTTGTTCACTATTGTGCCAATTAAGATCTCTTGAAAATCTGTTTGATAGCAATGACTTCGAAGTATGAGACATTCTTTTAGTAGGAATTTCAGTATTAACTGAATGAGCACTAATATCTGCCAATCCTTTGAACATTTCTAATGAACTAGAAGCTTCTCCTATAGCTGTAGAACATATTCCCCTATTATACCATAACTTAAATTGCCAAGCAGCTGTAGGAGGGATATTTGAGTTCCCATTTATACATGTACACTGTTGGACAATCAATCCATCTTTAATAGGTGGATAATTGAGATCTAAGCATCCCTGTGGGCAAGCACCATTTCGAATATTACAAAGCCTCATCATATATTCACTACAAACTTCATTATTTGTCTGAAGAGGTAAAGGACCTGGTGGCGGAACATTAGGATTAACAATACCTACACACAAATTATTTTCACAACAATTATACCCATTTGGACACTGAGAACAGGGCCTCTGTGGCAGACTTGGATTAATTGAAAAATTAGGATATGGTATAAATCCAACATTTCCAAAATCATAATGGCATATTACATAAGTTTTCCATGATCCTGGGCACTGAACAACTACTGCACAGCCTACAGTACTCGTTGGAGCCCTAACAACTTGAGTCCAATGACCCACAGGATATCCACTATTCGGTTGCCCTGTGCTCCAGTTAAAATTCTCTCTTTCTTCCCACCAGCTTTTAACTACACTTGAGGGATCCCATGAAGGATCTTGAGATACATCTATTGTAGTTGCATATAAATTTTCACCAGGACTAGCTCTATAAGGCCACTGTTCAGGAGAATGTTGAAATTGCCCATTCATACACTTCATCCCCCAGTTAGCTGCATAACCTTCCAGTGAGTAATCATAAGCTAACTTCAGCATAAAAGTAGCTGAAACTGCTTCTTGTGATCTGAGATTGTTGTGAGCTTTAAGAAGTTTGAGCCGAAATTCATTTGTCATTATATTCCTTTGAGCTAAGATATTTTCTGGAAGTACCGAAATCATTAAAATTAATGAGATTAAAATACTGCACATTTCTTGAAATCCCCAGTACTCTATTTTTTCATTAAGACTTAGAATCAAAAACTAAAAAGAAAACTATACAATCTAACTTTTGGGTGTACAATATCGCATTTGTGGGCCCACGTATACAGACAGTCTCCTGCATGCACTGCATGCAAGTTTGCTGTCCTGTCGCTCTATTTTAATATTTCCTATAAGTTAATGTTCTAAATACTTATTGGCTATGATACAACTAATATGACTCAATATAGTCCATATTATACTATGGGGTTACAAAAAATTACCAAAAAATACCCAACATCGAAGTAAAATTATTAAAATTGACATAATTGCCACTTAATGAACATTTAAAGTTCTTTGAACCACCAAAATTAAACTATTAATATTATTTTAATCAAGGTTTTTAATCATTGAAAAAATTAATAACAGGTTTCTTAGAATAGAGATAGTCAAATCCTGCAAAATATAATATATAACCATTATATAATTGACAATTTAAGTCTTAATTATTCTAACTTCTTTTTCTTGCATTATGAAGGTGTTCAAAAAATTGGACTTGTTCGTGGTTAACTGAAGGTGACATATTTTTAACCACAGAAAGTAATAAATCTTGGGTTACGATACCTTCTAAGCTACTTTTCTGCATATCAATATCTTCCTTATTTGCCTCAAAAATAATATTGCTTTCTAATCTTAATTTATCCAAAGCCAACAGTGTAGCCTCACGCACTAGTTGATTCAAATCAGCTCCTGAAAAACCAATAGTTTTTGTTGCAATAGCTGCTAGGTCTACATTATTAGCTAAAGGAGTTTTCCTCGTAATTCGTTCTAGTATATCTTTTCTACCATATTCACTAGGTAAGGAAACATATATTATTCTATCAAGACGACCAGGTCTCATAATTGCAGGATCAATAATATCAGGCCTATTAGTAGCAGCCACAATAAAAACCTTTTTTCTTTCGCCCACACCATCCATTTCTGTTAAAAGCTGATTTACTACTCTCTCTGAGGCTCCATTTCCTTCACTACTTCTAGTAGCACATAAAGAATCCAATTCATCAAAAAAGATAATACATGGTGCTGAGGAGCGAGCTCTTTCAAAGACAGTCCTTACAGCTCTCTCTGATTCTCCAACATACTTATTCAGAAGTTCAGGCCCTCTAATACTGATAAAATTTGCATTACTTTCACGAGCAATTGCTTTAGCTAGTAGAGTTTTACCACATCCTGGTGGACCATACAATAAAATACCAGAAGGTGTATCTAATCCCAGGCTATCATAAATATGGGCATGCTTTATAGGAGCTATAATTCTTAGCTCTAAATCTTTCCGAAGCTCATCCAAAGCTCCGACATCATCCCAACTTGTATCTGGTATCATAGTAAAACCTTCACGACGTGAACTTGGAGTTACGTGTTTTAAAGCCTCCAGTAAATCCTCCTCCAGTACTTGGGAGTAATACTCCCTATTAAGACCTAAATTTATATCTAAGTTTTCAATATATTGTTCCTTATTATTAATATCATTTGAGTTACTTTTATATCCTTCTATATCCTCTTGTATTAAAATTTTAGAGGCTGCTAGTAATTTATATTGAACTTCAGGGTCAAATTTATCTATAGGTATAATCACATTATGATTATTTGAATCCTCTGAGCACATCTTGTTGACTCGTATTAATGCAGCTTCATTAACAAGAGTTTTCAAGTCTGCTCCTACAAATCCAGGAGTAATCCTAGCAATTTTATTCCAGCTGATATTTTTATCCATATTTATATCTCTACATAAAACCTGAAGAATGTGCTTTCTAGATATTTCATCTGGTATTGGCATAGATATTTCACGGTCTATCCGACCATTTCTTCTTATCATTGGATCTATTGCATCTGGACGGCTTGTAGTACCTATTACAATTACAAATTTACCTACAATTCTATCAAGGCAATTAGCAAACTGAGCTACTATTCTCCTTTCCATATCCCTTCCATTTCCTTCTCTCTTTGGAGATATTATATCTATTTCATCAATTAAAACGAAACATGGAGCATTTTCTACAGCATTATCAAACAATCTCCTCAATGTTGCCTCTGATGATCCCGACATTCCACTAATTAAAGATGGACCCGATATTCGAAAAAATGGTAAACCAACTTCGCCTGCTATACAAAGTGAAAGGTGTGTCTTCCCAGTTCCAGGAGGACCTTGTAATAGTATACCGCAGGGAGCACTAACACCTATACGCTTATAAAGTTCTGGTTTTTTTATTGGGCGTATTATGAATTCTTCAATATCCTTCTTGATATGATCAATACCACCAATATCACTCAATCGAGCACTAGGAGCCTCTTCTGGACTAATTGATCTTCCTAATAATCCATAATTATCATCCATACCTGCAAATTCCTCATTTAATACTTTTCTTATACTCTTCCTTATCTTTTTCCGATTTTCTTGAGTAGAGACCTCGCTATCCATACTACCAGACTGCTTACACTCATCATTTTTTGTATAAAGCTTAGTTAGACGGTTATTTAATATATTTCTTGTCATATCAAAATAGTTATAGATACCCTTAGCTCCTTACCTTTGTACTTCTCTACTTTGAATCTCAAAAATCAAAATTTACCATTATATATAGCGCTATAAAAAGGCGGTTATATATAATACCCATTATTTTTAGGGTTCTATTCTGACATCTAGTCATATATTATATTACCATTATCTCATAAAGTATCAATTAAACTAAGTTTTGAAGTCTAATGCGATATATATAAAATGAATAAATCTATAAGTAAGAGTTTGGCATATGATGTTATACCCAGTGAGATATGTAAAATGAACCAAAATGTTCAAAATGAAGCCAAAGCCAGTGATGAGAAGGGTCAAAAACATCGTCCTAGGGGATTAACGAGAGATACAAGAGCTACCATTATGCAAGTTTTGGATGCAAGGACTTTAAATATACTAAAAAAGCTTCAAAATCGTGGCATTTATTCAAAATTATATGGGACGATAAGCACAGGGAAAGAGGCTAACGTTTATAAAGCAACCAGTACATTGGAGGATATATTGAATTATGGTAAGTATCTAGAGGATAGAAACCATTTAACTTATAATGAATATGAGCTCCTTGAAAAATTAAAAGAATTTAATCTTACTCACGTAGATAGAGCAATAAAAGTTTTTAAAACATCCGTTCTTAGCTTTAAGGATAGATCAAAATATATAGAGGGTGAGTTTAGATTTAGAAGGGGTTACTCCAAATCAAAGAATCCTCGAAAGATGGTGACACAATGGTGTGAAAAGGAATTTAGGAACTTGAGAAGGATACTTGTTTCTGGAATAAGATGCCCAATTCCAATTGAAGTTGGAAAACATATTCTTGTAATGTCCCTAATTGGGGATATTACTCAAACTAAAGATATTGTAGACGAGTCTGAATTTGCAAATGGTAATTATATTTCCACCTTTACAAAAGTTGTAGCTCCACGATTAAAGGATGCTCCGCTAGATATAGGAGAAAGAGAATGGATTCGATTATATGTTGAAATGATTGGAATTATATTTATTATGTTTACAGAGTGCCATTTAATTCATGGAGATATGTCTGAGTATAATATCTTGTATTACAAAGGCCACTTATACGTTATAGATGTATCACAATCTATGGAACATGATCATCCTTTAGGATTAGAATTCCTAAAAAGAGATTGTATAAATGTAACAGAATTTTTCAGTAAAGTTTTTCAAAGTAAGAAATTTACTAATACCTGCACATATTCAGAGTACAATATTAAAACAGAAGGAAATAACATAGCTTTAGAACTATCTCAATGCCTTTTTTTGACAAATTTTAGTGCAACTTCACTATTATTAACACCACTTGAACTTTACAATATTATTTTAAGTGGTAAAATTCAAGATCTTGCTATTATTTCAGAAATTCCAGAAGATCTTAAAGATATTGATAAGATAATTCTAGATATACTTGAAGTGAAAGATAATCAATTTATCTGGCCATACAACGATCTGATGGAACGTCAACTCTCACTATATACTTCTTTTCAGCCATATCAAGAGAGCTCTATTTTGGATAAAGCTAATAATGTACAAAAAACATACTTATTACTCCTTAGATATTTAGTTACACGCTGCTTTAATCAAAGAAATTCTATAGAAACTAATTTAAGCAACTTGCATCTAGAAAGTCAAGAAACTGAATATGAAAAAAGTGTATTTTTAGAGACCTGGATTCCATATAATTTAAGCCAAATAAATGATAGGAAAACTTTAGAAAAAGAACTTGATAGAAAAGAACGTGGAGAAGATCTTTTATATGGACACTTACTACCCAATCCTAAGGATTCTACATCTCAGTCTTCTGAATACTCGGAGTGTTTCAGTAATTCAGATGAATCTGATACTTCAGAAATATCTAGTTTATCAAATTTAAGTAAGTTATCTGAGAGATTCCTTGATAGGGATTCTTCAGAAAATGGTAGTTCAAGTAATTTACAAGGAGACCTAAAGCATCAAGCAAAGTTTGACGGATGTATACCTACTGGAATGTCACGGAAGGAATGGAAACAGAGAGTAAAGGAAGAAAATCGCCTGAAACGAATTAATAAAGTTCCTAAGTATATTAAACAGAAAAAGAAAAAGCAAAGGAAGAAGACACAACAAAAAAAGAAATAAAATTTTAAAAAGTTGTCAATAATGAACAATTAAATTATCTCATATTGCAGATACTTTATATATTTACTTTCAGATATATTTAGATTATAATTTATTCTTCTAAACATATAATAAAAAAAAATTTGTTCATTTGAATAGATAATACTTGAAATTTACTAAATTATTTATATTGCTTCTTCTCTAACTTACTTAAGATTTCATAAATTATTAGATTATCATCTTAAATTGAAACTGAAGACAAATATTTTCTTATCAATATAAATAACAGTTTTAATCAATATAATACTGACATTAATACTATATGTTTCATAATCCTACTTTTACTCATCCATTGAATTATAAAACTGAAATCCGTTTTTTTCATTTTATGCAAGTAGCTAGTATATATATATATAAGTTCTATATAAAACTTTCAAAACAAATGATATTATATATTTGTCAAGTTTACAACTATAAATCTACCTTACTCCGCGGTTGATTGTATTGAAAATTCTTCTATGAAGAGATATTTTATTATCATAAATTAGCAATTATAAAGTGTCTCATTGTATATCTATTATCTTCACTAATTATATTCACTTTCTATTCTTTTATAATAAAGTCATAAATCCATATTATTTGGAAAGCACTTCTATTTTTGTTTTTCTTACTACTAAATCAAACCATAAGCTTTTTTTAAAGATTTGGAACACTTCAAACTTATATAATACACAATTTTCATTTATATAAGTTTAGATATAAATAAAAAAATCTTAAATCTCTTTTTCTATATACACGAGATAAAATAAAAACATTATTCATGCATGCGAGACAAGACAAAATAAGAAGTATTATTGCATGTATACGAGACGAGACAAGATAATATTGTGAAATCCAAGTAAAAACTAGAATTGTGAAAAAATCCCCAATCTTAATTATCATTTAATCTAGTTCCCTTATAGATCATATTAATATTATCTTAATTCGAAATATATTACAAATCATAACATATACTAAATTAAATGTATTTTTTACTTCTAAATATTTGGTAATTTCTATTTTTTGTAAAGTTCATAAGTATATGCTATTATTTTTCTTATTTTTCTTTTACAAAAAATCTATTATAAGTAATATACAACTCTATACCTTTGATATTTATAGTCAACCTAAATATTTTATATAAAAATATAAATTATTTATATTGTATTGTAAATATTATACAAGTTTATATTTTATATTACTTCAGTCACAATATTACTGGTATTATCATTATCATCATCTAGATACACTTCAATTGTCATATTAATAATATATTTTATGACTTTTATATATTATATTAATTCTTCAAGACAATATAATAATATTAAAGTATAAAACCATAATTTTATCTCTGAACAAAATTGAGCGCTTTGTTCTATTTAATATTAAGTTCTACGAGCTATGGCGCTCGTTGAATAGTACTGGCTATATAACAAGTGTATAACAAACCATGTACCTAAAACTACCCCCTACTCAAGCATAGGTAATAAATCAGTGAATATATATCTTTAAGCGCCAAAAATTAAGATTATTTCCAAGAAAACCCTATATAATATAAATATTAACTTTTTTTTTTTTTTTTTTTAATAATAGTATAATATTATTTACCCTATATTAATATACCATATTCAGGATATATTCGTGAACGAATTTCTTAGGGAATAGAAGGCCTCAGTATATAGCCTTACAATTGAATTTCCTGGGACCAGACATCACGATATATTGAACTAATTGACAAATAGCTAGTTATGTTCTATAAGAAGCTATCTGTTTAGTAAACGAGGTCCTTAAGGCTGCCTTCTTAGATTATTATAAAGTAATCAAACTTCAGTTAAACTGTGGGATAACATAGAAGGTGTTTGAGTCAAAACTTCGTAACATTCAAACTACAAACAATTTTGACCTTTGAACTTGAAAATAGGAGTCTTTATAGTTAACTAGTTTTTTGAATATATACATTTACATGTGGTAATATGGAAATAACACCACAAGTATGGATAATATGTACCCACCCAGACCCTAATTGTACTACACAAGTTACTTTAGATATAAGAGAACTATTTGGTAATAGAACTTATAAAAAGTGCAGAATATACGCATCAATATGTGTAGATGACAATTTGATAGAGGCTGCTTTAGATTCTAGCAATACAAAGGCATTAACAAACATAGGACTATCTCCTGAGTTATGGAAACTAGTAATAGGTAAATATCTAGAAATAAATAGTGGTGGAGAATATACACTGGTATTTGAGGCACAAAGTATTAATACCCGATTTTTAAAGCTTACAATCAATGATAGGAGATATCATATAGTTAAGGTTCATATGGAACAAGAAGATCTTTATAACCTTTATGTTTGTAAGCATCTATATAATATACA
This sequence comes from Cryptosporidium andersoni, assembly GCF_001865355.1. Classification (NCBI taxonomy): domain Eukaryota; phylum Apicomplexa; class Conoidasida; order Eucoccidiorida; family Cryptosporidiidae; genus Cryptosporidium; species Cryptosporidium andersoni. Next base: position 50,029 of record NW_027122793.1, read on the forward strand.
AAAGACTTTAAATAATCTACTTGAAGACATACCCATTATTGGTACTCCTGGAAGAGTAAACTGCTTTGGAAATAATACATTTGGACTTTGGGGTTGTTCTGATTCTTTAGAATACTCATTTGGATGGCTTGCAGGTTGCAGTTTAGTTGGTAAAGGTTTTGTCTTTGGTATATCTCATGAAGGTTATTTATTGGATATCTCGGGTACAATATGTTTATCTAGAGTGTTAAGTAATATATTTGACTTAATTTACTATTCTCACAAAGGTCCCAGTGAAGTGAGATTTGGTTTTTTAGGAATAAAAAGAATTGACGCTATGAACTTTATGGAGAATATTAATATAAATAGAGTTTTATTGGGGAATATTGTTGAGATATCAGAGAATATTACTATAGAATCTGTGAATAGGATGATACATGATAAAAAACCAAATATAATTGTTTGGAATGCTATAGAACCTCTTAGATTTGAAGGTAATATTGATCATTGCGCTGAAGAGTTCAAGAAATTTGTTTATGGAGGAGGAGTTCTTATAGTAGCTATGTGCCCATGGGGTTGGGAGCAATTATCTGATCTTATTATATCAAACTCCCTTGCTAATGCAGTAATTTCAGAATTTGGGTTGATGTTTTCATCAAGATACCTTTCATATGAATCAGGAAGTGATAAAATTACTATATCATTAAGTAGTGATAAAACACATTACCTTAATACTTATAGAAGTTGGACTCAAGCAATATTGAACCCTGATAAAATAACACGAATTGATGTTGAACATATGTCAAATGATATAAATATGTTATTATATAAGAAACATAAAACTAATGTAGAACAGGAAGTGACTAAATTGATTATGAATGTTATAGATAATTATAATTATGATCTTTTTAAAGCCCCTTTTGATACTAGTGATCCGAAAGTACTTTTATTACTTACCCTAGCTTCCTCAAGATTAAATGAGAATACATTGGGTAATTTTCATGAATATAATTTACTAAATTTAATTTCTAAAATGGATCATTGGATTGAGAAGACAATTCCATGGAATTTTGAAAATAAAATTATTTGTGAAAAATCTTATTGTTTACCTATTTTAATTTCAAATGGTTGGCAGACTCTTGGTCTCCATATTATCCCTAATAAGACCTTAGAACTTTTTTTTTTTAAAGATAAAATTGTTAATAAATATTTTAATGAAGATATGATTGTATATAATAAAAATAATTATATGACAATTAGAGTTCAAATAGGGTGTCATACCGATATTTTGCGAACAGATTCGGATTCTAGCCCTCTACAGAGACTTCCAATAATTGTTAAGTCTTATATCTGGAAAATTGATCTCAACAATCCTCGTAATAATATCTCTATAAAGTCGCCATGTGGTGGTCTACTATATTTTGAGTTAATGGATAAATGGGTTAAAGATAAATTTCAAAGTAATACACTGGGTTATGTGTATACTAACAGTAGTGAATCTTGTGAAATCGCACCTTTTTTTGTAAGTTCTAAGATCAATAAAGATATAGAATTTCCACAAGTAAATCTTGGAGAAACTGGTCAGATTTTATGTACTAGCAGTATTAATGAATGGAAGGATATCATTAATACAAAATCAGCTCCTTGGGGAGAACTTCATGGACTTAGAGTTATAATTACACTTCCTCTAAGTACTTTAAAATTTATTGAGAATCCCCAAGAAATTGTTGATTTCTGGGATAATGTTATACAAATTCAAGATGAGTTGTTAAATGAAGGATTAAAAGACAGGAAAGAACGAATCGTATGTGATATCCAGATTTCAGATGGTTATATGCATAGTGGTAAGTTGTTTACTTCTCTTTGTTACAATTATGTTATAATATTTTGAGTTTTATTTTAAAATAGGGTATCCAATTATGACACATATGGATATGTGTCAACGTCATGGTAAATTAGTGAATATCCCAGAAATAATGATAGAAGGAGATTGGGGTCTTTACCATGAAATAGGACATAATAGACAAAAAACCCAATGGACTTTTGCAGGAACTGAAGAAGTTACAGTGAATATTTTTACATTATATACCTTTAATAAACTTCATGCTTATTTAAAACCTTTTCAGATTGATTTTATCAATGATCAAAAATCTAAGGTGTTTGAATATCTTGGAAGTGTAAAAGATGGGAACTTTCCATCTGGAGAACTTTTTAATAGTATTTGGAAGGCTGATCCAGGTATTGCACTGTATACATACTTAGTTATTATTATCTATTATGGATGGAATTCAATCAAGAAAATTTTTGAGTTATATGATCAATGTGAGCTTCCAGAAACAATCCAAGATCAAGATAAGATACAAATTTGGATTTTATTACTCTCATTGACAACTAATTGTGATCTTAGACCTTACTTTAAACAATGGGATTGGGAGATTAACACTTCCTTTGTATGCAATCTCGGATCATTATTACGTGTGTTATATTCCCGCTACAAAAGTATGTGTGTAGTGCACTATAATATATCTTGTGACCTTTTCTCCAATTTTTTAGATGAGCTAAACCCGTGGCAAATAGATGTAATGGAAATATTGAAAGATCTAATGGCTTAGATAGCTGCAAGTATATAGTTCGAATTATTCTATTGAAAATGAAATCTCTTACAAAATCACTTAATAATGTAACTATAGAATCAACTTCATCCATCAAGAACAAGCCATCGAATGGTTTTACTTTGAATTCAAGAGTAATAAACTCGCAGGTATATGATGGTTTAACAGAGGATGAACAGAGTTCTTACGATCTTAATATAAAAGACAATACTACTCCAGAAAACAGCTCATTTATTAGTTCTTATGAACACCAATATTCAGATGATAGTGATTCTGATGAAGAATCCAGTATTGTAGGTTCAGATTTGAGTTCAAGCAGTCAATTTGATCAACTTAAGGATTTGAAATCTATGGACACATACTCTTGGCTAAAAAATCACGGCTTTATAACACTATCAAATAAAGTTATTAGGGATATGAATAATGGTATTACAACAAAGATATCTGATAAAGTTCTAAGTCTCTATGAGTATCATGATTCGATTGATAATATATCAAAGGATGCAATTAACAGCTTATTTATGTTAACTTTGAAAGAAGATGATATACCAGCAAATATTGAATATTTTGTTTCTAACAAAGATACATCAAAACCATTAACACCAAAAACTTTATCTATGAGCCATTTAAGTTTAACTACAGAAAAAACACCAGAGTCGAAAACTCAAGAAGATGAAGAAGAAACAATTTATAATAATCAATCTCTAGTTACAAGCAGAACTAATGAAACTTCAATTACTCATAAAACTTCATCAAATATATTTATAACTCCTAAACTTATGAATCGTTTGGATATTACTGAAGGTGGGATTTCTGGTGAAAATGCTTTAGCCTTTCAAAAATATATCCGTGATTTGCAGGATGAAGTGAAGATGAAGGATGAGAAACTTAGACTTAGAGAAATGGAAAGAGATAATGCAAGGTTAACTAGAAATCAGCTTACTAGAGCTGTTAGAGCTTCACTTCAAATTGGTCATGGTGCAGGTAGGTTACATATATTAATAATGAATATCTGTAAGAAACTTTTAGGTTATGGCATGAGAATGATCCTATATAATTCCAAACTACCTATTAGGAATAGAAATGTTTCTCTTATATCTGCAGCAGCTTCTGTTCTAGAAAATGTAGCTTTAAGACGTTTAAGAGTTTTCTTTGTACTATTATCAAGTTATAGGAATATCAAAAGTAATGATGATAGTATTAGTACATCTATTACATCTAAAGAATTGGTTGCAACTCGTCTTATTCATACTTTGAAGTTGATACTACCAGCTTTTAAGCTTGTTACAATAACTAGATATAATCATCACTCTGCAATGAAAAAGTTTTTGTATATTTGGGCGAAATGTTGTTTACTCAGAGATAATGATGATGAATCCGAATGTATTTATGTGGATATATCTGAAAGACTCCCTACTATACTTTCTCTATATAAAATTAAGACAACATCTAAATTAAAGCTTCAAAAAGGTCATCATAAAAAAATTAATAAAATTAAAAATATTGAAAATAAATCTATTTCATCTTCTTTAATACTTCAGAAAAATCTCTTTACTTCTTTTAAACCCAATTCTTATGAATCAAAAACTTTAACAGAAAAACTCACACAAATTTTATCAAAGTATTCTCTTGAACCACTTAGTTACCTTGACATGATAAGAGAGAGAGAAAAAGAACGTGAAGAAGAAGATCAAAGTCGTATTAAGGCTCTAGATCATTTATCTAACATAATAAAAACTTCTCTCATCAATGAATTTGGTTTACAAGAAGATTTACAAACTGAAATTATTAACAAAACAGAACATGTTATTCAGAGATTTAAAAGTAGATTTACAAGTTATTTCGAAAACTTAGCTTATGAATCACAAAAAATGAATATTGTTGAAGAATTAAAAAATATTTCTGAAAACAAATTTGGTCAGCCTATAGAAGTACCAAAGTGGCTAAAGAAACAACATATAAATCTTCTTGAACAATTCTATTCCAATCCATTTTATCCTGTCTTTGTAAATACTTATAATAAATTACTTCGAGATCCAAATGTTTATGATAGTTCTGGAGAATCATTAAATGCAAGTTTTGATTTTGATGAGATACCTTCCAACCATTTAGAAATAACCAAAAAATATAAAACTACAAATTTTGGAATTACATCAGAACAACACATTATAGAAGGATCAATTATACCTACTACAGAAATAGGAGTACAATCAAATTTACCAATAGATCCAAGTATAATAGAATTAAATAAATCCTAAAATGACCAAACTGAAGACACTAAGTGTATATTAAACTCTATTAATGAACCTTTAATAAATGTTTCTATTGATCTAACCAAGAATATATCTGATCAAAAACCTATAGATAATTGAACTTTAACTCATTGAAAGTAAAGAATTTAAAGATATATTTACATTTAATAAAAGTGCAGAATAAAAATTCAAATCGACTAGCTTGGAAAATATATATAATTATGAATATTCTATATCTACAATACTAAACAAAACTCTCTCTTCAACAAATAATACCTGATCAATTTCAAAGTGTATGGAGTTCTATTGAGGGTAAATCTTTATAGCTCTCACTTATACAAAAGAATAATCAAAATAGTGATTCTATATTATTTAAATATAACTAATTAAAATCAAAATCAGTTGGAAATATTGATATTTTAACTATTAGTCCTATGTTATTAAATCAATCACTATAATAATTCTTATTTTAGAATTAATACCTACACATTTTTAATAAATTAGAGAGATTTAAATTTTAATAAAAGTCTTCTCCCATTGAGATATTTAGTTAATTAAATATTAATTTACTTTTATAAGCAATTAGCTAGACTCACAAACTTGGAATATATGAACAATTAGTATTCTCTAATTTACCTCGAACTATTATCTATCTTATATTAATAAATTACTTTATTCTATATGATAGGATAACTTTAAATTCCATATTGACAATTATCTCAAAGTTGATACTACAGATCTACAACATTCCTTTATGGTACGTGATATTATTCCAGCCTTTAATTGGCGCATATAATTTTTGATGGCAGTCCTCATATTCATTCTTGTATATAAAGTAATCTTTATGATTTTAGGTGGCTCACAGGTGATAATTAGACCTGAGGATGTGGTCAAACAAGGCTGGCTATATAAACAAAGTCGATTCTTAAAAGACTGGCGTCGTAGATGGTTTATCTTAACACGTAACTATTTAGCAAGTTTCAAAGAGCAAGGAGACTTCTCATCTCCTACAGAATCTTTGAAATTATCTGAATGTTTAACAGTAAGATCTGCTGATGAAGATATTAATAGGGAAAATGCATTTAGAGTAGATACGCCACATCGTGTATTTTTCTTAATTGCCGAGAATCCACTTGAGAAAGAAGAATGGATTGGACAAATTGGGAGACAAATGATAAGACCAACAGTTTTTCAACATGACTATTAGATTTAAGAATGAAATACTTTACTACTTAATGTTTAGATTGTGATCAATATATATTTATTTAACTATTTCATATATTTAGATATATACTAATATTTAAGACATAATTCCCAAAGTAAAATTTAAGATAAAATAAGTCAATCTTAATATTAAGAATACTACTATCAATAAATACGATTTATATTCAGACCTCTCATAATTATTAATTTTGAGCTTTTATTTATTATCTTACATTATTTTAATAGACATTGTCTCCTTAAATTTGAAAGTGGATTGATCCCTTTTAGAGATAGATTTTAATTTCTAATCATCATTCTTAATAGAAGTATGAATAAAATAGATCTTAGCTATTAATGTTTAATAAATTCACAGTAGTAAGATTCTAGCCGCTTCCACGTCGCATCTCTTGCGTACAGCATGCTAAGTATTTATATCACTAATCCGAGTTTATTATATTGACTAACCTTAAATTAATTAATCGCATTAACAGTTCTAGGAATTCCTTCCAAATTTTCAGTTTTTTATTTCATTTTAAATAAGATATATTTTAATATTTTATATTATAAGATATGACAACTATTCAATCAGTTAAAGCTCGTGAGATATTAGATTCCCGTGGAAATCCAACAGTTGAAGTTGATATTATTACTGAACAAGGATTATTTAGAGCATGTTGTCCATCTGGTGCTTCAACAGGTATTTATGAAGCAAAGGAACTTAGAGATGGAGATTCTCATAGGTATCAAGGTAAAGGAGTACAAAAAGCTGTAGAAAATGTTAATAAGATTATTGCTCCAGCTTTGATTGGAAAGGATCCAACAAAACAACAAGAATTAGATGATCTTATGGTAAAGGAACTTGATGGAAGCAAAAATGAATATGGATATAACAAAGCAAAACTAGGTGCAAATGCTACAACTGCTGTGTCTTTTGCTTTAGCTAGGGCAGGAGCTGCTGCAGTAGGAATGCCATTATATCAATATATTGCACATTTAGCTGGTAATTCTACTAATCATTATACAATGCCAGTCCCATCTTTCAATGTTTTAAATGGTGGTAAACATGCAGGAAATTCCCTTGCTCCTCAAGAATTTATGATATTCCCCATTGGAGCTCCAAGTTTCAAAGAAGCTCTAAGATATGGTGCTGAAGTATATCATACATTAAAGGATGTTATTAAGAAGAAGTATGGACTCAGTGCAACAAATATTGGTGATGAAGGTGGTTTTGCACCCAATATTGCAACTCCAGAAGAAGCTTTAGATTTAATAACAGAAGCTATTAAAATAGCAGGTTATACTGGTAAAGTTAAGATATGTTTAGATCCAGCTGCATCTGAATTTTTCTGTGATGAGAAAAAATGCTATAATTTAAATTTTAAGGGTAGTGAACCAAAATATTTAACTAGTGAACAACTAACTCATATGTGGAAAGATCTTACTGAAAAATATGATATAGTTAGTATTGAGGATCCATTTGATCAAAATGATTATGATGCTTATGCAGCTTTAACTCAACAAATTGGGGGAAAAGTTCAGATTATGGGTGATGATTTATTTGTAACAAATATGACTCGTATGAAAGTGGGGAAAGATAAAGGTGCTTGTAATTGTCTACTACTAAAAGTCAATCAGATTGGAACTGTTAGTGAATCTATTGCTGCATTTAAGTTAGCTAGATCTTATGGATGGGGTATCCAAGTATCTCATAGATCTGGTGAAACTGAAGATACTTTTATTGCTGATTTGACAGTAGGACTTGGAACTGGACAACTCAAAACAGGTGCTCCTTGTAGAACTGAACGTGTAGCTAAGTACAATCAATTGATGAGAATTGAAGAGGAATTGGAAAAATCTTCAAATTATGCAGGTTCTAATTTCAGAACACCAGTTCAAGGACATAAATAAATAGCTTCAATGGATTAGCTTAATAATTATTTAGATATCTTGGAATGTACTTAATTTCCATTATCTTAACAAAAAATCTATTCAGATTTAGTATTCATAGTACAATATCTTTGTACTTGGTAATATATTGGGTTTTCCAAGTCTTGTGATCATTCTGTTGAAATTATCATTTACTTATTAGTCTAGTGTAATTTTTGTGTTTCAAATACCTTTTATTATATATTTGATATTTTCAATTTTGCTTTAATATTAAATTTAAATTATATAATTTTTTAATATATTTCATTAAGATCACATAAATTATTAATACTTATAAAAAAATCTAATTTTGTGACATATCTAAGTATTCATTACTATTAATCCCAATGATAAAACTACAGATAGATCAATACCTATATGAATACAAATAGCTTTAATTATTCCGAACTCAATAATAACATATATCAAGAGTCTTCCGACTAAAACTAATAGAATACAAGATAATATAGCAAACTTTACAGATATTATATTGCTGAATACTATATAATGATATAAAGAATACAAAATAGAAGTTATTATACTTGTAATCTCATTAAATTTCATTAAACACAATCTATTCACAGATATATATTTAAATGTTGATTCTTTGTTATTTGAAGATAATAAATTCACTTCTGAATGTATTAATTCATTTCTATAATTAAATGTTTGAATACATGATTCTATCTCATTTTGAAGAAAGGATCTCCAAAATATTTCTTCAATAAATGGATTTAATATAAGAAAATATATACAAGAAAATATTGAAAAAGCTGGAAATTCCCCTTCTTTTGAAATAATATTCTGAAATCTTAATTTTTCCTTAATATTTCTTATATTTAATATATCAAACCATAATAATGGTCCAAATGAAAATAAATAAAAAATAAATGTAGAAAATACAAAAATAAAAGAAATACATCCAATATATATACAAAGATCCATCTTCTCTAATTTCAATTTTACATATTTTTCATTAATATAAAAATTCCCCGTATATAAACATGGAAATATCATCATACATATCCAGTGCATACTATACATTGCTAACCATCCATTAGAAAATATAGACATACATAAAAAGACACATAATGTTGGTGATATACCAATTACAAGAAGTTTAGATAAATTTATGACTAAATTCATCATTCATAAAGGATTCATCCTATAATTGTAATCAAAACGACTTTGCATGGCGCTAAATTGGATAATATCGGATCTTTAAATTGTCTAAACTTCCATTTATTAAATATCTGTTATTATTAAAAACATATCATACTTAATTATAAATAATTACAATATTTTTTTTTGTTGCCATATGTTTAATCTGGATCATTTCTTCTTTTTAGATATATTAAATATATCTCCATATGAACTAGAAGTTTCTCTATAAGAACAAAGAGTACTTGTCTTTTTAGACTTCTTACGTATATTATTTCGCATTATCATATTCATTTTATAATTATCTTCCCTACTATCTTGCAAATTCTTAAGGATATTAAGACCTTCATGAATACTTTTTAATTCACTTACTTTTATTGAATCTCTTTGGATTACATTTACTTTATTACACTTATTCATATATGGATCCTCAGAAATTTTAATTATAAGAGGTTCATTGCAACTTTTACAAAATATTCTATAAATGTCAATAAGTTGATATATCCCATTTTTTTGGAATCTTTTCTTATTAGATCCTTTAAATGCTTGATATTTAGTTCCACATTCATATTTAAAATTACAGCTTGGACACCAAATATCTAATGGTATACAAAATTCTACAGGATAGTAACTTGACACTTTATATGAGCTATTAATTAATTCTTTAGATGTCATCTATAGATATCTAGAAGATTGTATTAAACTCTTATAATATTTACAAGTAAATTAAAGTTCCGGAATCTTCTATAAAGTCAATTTTTATAACTTATTAATTTCACATTACCAAGTATTATTGTATATAATATTTTAATTAACATATTATAATGTATAGGGTTCAATATCCATAAATTTCCCTTAAAAAAATTTTTTCTTCTTTTTTTTATTTGTTCATCCTTATTTTTGGAAATATTTTTACTTTTTTGGCGGTATTAATAGGAATGTGTACATACGTATTAATAGTAAAAAATGACACTCCTGTCCTTAGATGATAACTTTACAGGGTATAGAAGATTAAATAAACCACTCAAAAAAAAAGGAAAAACTAATTTGCCTAAATTTGGATTTTTGAATTCCTTATTTCTAAATATCAAATTAGTATATATAAGAGCCTAAATAAGTAAAAATAAAAATAAAAAATTGAGTTTATGAAATATGTAGACAATATATAATATTAATTAGCTTTATATAAGTCAATTAAAATGCGCAAATTATCAAGTGGAGGGTCCCTATTACCACCACTACAATTAGATAAGATAAAAAATATATATGAGGATGATTTATCAATCATGGAAATGAATAAACTAACTCCAGCGAGTAAGGATGATGATGACATATATAGTAGTGATTTAGAAAGTGGGAAGGTAGGGATTTGTAATTATACATCCTCTGATACAGGATCCATACCACAGGAACCTCAAGGTTCAGGTGCAAATTTGGTTGGAAATATGAATTTAGGTGATATAAATCCAAGATTGTCACATTCTACTTTAATACCAATAAATTGGCAATATAGTATAGATGAAAAGCAACTAGTTCATTCATATAGTGCAGATATTAACTATGATAATTATTTTGGAAATAATGTGCAATATAGTATGTATAATAATCACAATATAGATCCTAATAAATCAAATATAAATCAAAAATTTTCAAAAATAAGAAGGTTTTCATCAATTCCTAAAAAATTTACAGATAAAATAAAAAATACTTTACAATCTTTGATTAAATCTCATAATGAAGAGAAATTGAAAGATTTAAATTCAGGAAATAATATGACTAGGGATAATTTATATGATAAGAAATTAACTAGATTAAATGGAGATTCAAATAATTTAAATAATAATTCTTCTAATAATTATAAAACAAAATTAGAAAATGTTAAGAGTTTGAATTCTATACAAGATATACAAGAACAAATGACATTAGATCATTTAGAAGAACAATTAAGTATTAGATCTGGGACAAGTTCATTAAATAATTTGAGGGGAATTTCAACATATAATATTTCTGATAATATTAAAGATTCTATACAAAATATGGAGCATGTACCTTATATGATTGTTGAAAACCCAAATTACGATATTTATCCAGAAATTCCCTCACATAATATGAAACCTTTTACAAGTCCTTCATATAGCCCTAATTTTTTTATACCATCTCCAAGAACAATGGAGATTATATCACAAGATCAACATGAAAGGGTTTTTTATTTAGATAAAACTAATAAGTTAGTAGATAAATCAGATATGAATATAAATTTATTATATAGTGAGTATAATGTAAAAGATTTGAAAATGGATAATAAAGAAATGAATAACAGTGATACACAAATATCTAATAAAACCCATATTGATCCATCTAGTAATGATAATATGGTAATCCCAACTTCTGGATCTAATACACAGCTAGAAAGTTGTAAAGATATAGATTTTTGTCAAAATAAGATATCTGATGTTTCAAAGAAATATATTGGACCATCTATTGATACAAATATGTCTATTTTTACACCTAGAGAAGATAAGATAGATATGAATAAAAAAGTGTATCATTTAAATTTTTTAAAGAAAGAAGATTTTAATAATACAGAGGATCCTATTAATAAGATTAAGACTAAACCATCAATAAATCCAAATTTATTTATTACAACTCCAAGAAAGCTTAAAAATACTGAAAATGAAGATTTTAAAGAATTTAGGAGTAATAAACAGATCGGTTTAGATGTAGGAATTTGTGAATATCCAAAAGAGAGTAACAAACCTTTACAAGATACTTCTATTATAACTGATGTTAATAAAAATAGAACAAAGAATGTACTAAATGTTTCAGAATTACTAGATATAAATGAAAGAGAATATAAGAATAGTATATCTGATCATAATAATACTAAAATTTATGTAGGACCTTCTTCTACTCCTAATCTAGTAATCCCAACTCCAAGATTAGGATTAGAGTTAGAAAAAGAACATATAAATGATAGAAAAGAGTTTTCGGATTCTAAGGATAAAATAGGATCTAATAAAATAATAGATAAAAAAAAAGAAATGGATATTGAAGATAAAAATAAAGATGAAGGTATTGAAACCAGAGTAGAAGATAATAAAAATAACAAGGTATCAACTTCTCCTCTTGCTTTTTTAAAAAATATAAAGCCAATTGTCCATTCTAAGAAATTAAAAACTTCAAATAAACAGATAATAAATAAGAATTTTAACCCTAATACTATCCCTATATTACTTGAAGAGAAAAGTCCCCAATTGAACTCATTATCAATACATATCGGACCATCTACTGATCCTTTCCACTGTATAATAACACCAAGGACATATAGTAAAAAACAGAATGAAAAAGATTTCGAAAATATAGATAATTTAAAGTATTTAGATATTAATAAAGTTTCTGAGACTCCCCCTTTAACATCTAGTATATATGAATATACACCTATTTCCAATGTAAATAATTCAAAAGAAAAATCGGTTAATAAAATTCCAGAGATATTAAATATACCTAATTCAGAAATAAAAGGAAATTTAGATGTCAATATTCAACAATCAATAGATTCTAATAAAGTAATTATAAATCCCAGAGAACTTGGAATTAATGAAAGTGTCTCTAGTGAAGATAAAAATAATGATAATATTTTATTATCCATAGATAATTCTAAAATATATAAAGAACCCTTAATAACTCCAAATATAGTTATTCCAAATCTTGAAGATAAAGAGTTAGATGATATACAATTAAAAAAAGAAATGATCGGAAAACAAAAAGATATTAACTCAAAAATTATTGAATATCCAAATATTCATATTGGGTCTTCATTAGATACAAATATGTCAATTCCAACCCCTAAAAACTTTGTAAGTTCCAAACAAAATGTTTATGAAGAGCCTTCTACCTATATACCTAAAATTCACATAGGGCCATCATATACCCCAAATTTTTTTATTCAAAACTTTAAAGGACAATTAGATAATGAGACAATAGGGCAGGGGAATAGTATTATTAATAACAAATTACAAAGACAGTTTGGTCAGATGTTTGTTAGACCCTCTACTAATCCATACCTAAGTATTTTGACTCCTAAAAAATTGAGTCAAGTAGATAAACAACTAAGTTCTAATATTATAAATCTAAAAAACACTTCAGATGTAGAATTAAACTCAAAATCTGAAGAAAATAATTCAGAAACTAAAATAAATTTATCAGATATTGAAAATTCTCAAAATAAAGGGGAAATAACAGACATAAACAAAGCTATAGAAACAAATAATATTTCTAATCGTTCAAATTTATTAAAGTTAAAAGGTGAAGACTCAAAAAGTAGGAAATATCAAAGAATTGAATCTAATAATTTAATATTTGATGATGATTGTAATAAAATCGAAAAAAAATCAGATCCTGTAAGTATAGATGCAAATATTAAATCTCCAGATTCTTCTAAGTTAAATCCTACTAAAATAGAAGAACCCGGATTTTTTGATATTATTCAACGTGCAATATTTGGGAATTCAGAACATAATGAAAGTAAACAGGAAGATTCAAATAAAAAATCAATGAAGCATAAGCAAATTAAAATTAAGCCTGGAATTCACTTGGGTGTATCATGTAATCCATATTTTTCTTTTCTACCACAAAATCAATATATCAAACTGGATGAAGTACCAGAAATTGTTATTGATAGTGAAATAATATTAAGTGATGATAAATCTGTTAATAATACTACTAATTTCATCAATAACAATGAAATTAGTGCAACAGAAAATTCATCTGAAGTTCTGAAAAAGGAAAATCTTGATATAAAAGAACCATTTAATAAAAAAGTTCTTAATATAGACAAATCTAAGGATTTAAATTATATCAAAGCTATTGATAATGTAGAAACTGAGACTAGAGAATACAGTTCAAAAATTTCTAGCTTGTTAGATAACCAGAAAAAAAGTACAGATACTAGTATAAGTTTCAAAATACACACTGGTCCTTCAGCAGCTCCAAATTTTGCAATTACAGCTCATATAGAAAAGAAAAAACTCACAGATGAAGATTTAAGAGCACTTGAAGTGAAAATATCTGAGACTGATAAAACTGTTAAAACAGATACAAAATATGATTTTTTGTCTTCAGTATTAAACCCTATTGTATCATATGTTATAAAAGCTCAATATGATAACAAATTAGAGGAACTATCCGAAAAAATCAATAAAGTACAAGGAATTATTCAAAAAATGTACTTTGGTCCCTCTTGCACACCTAACTTTGCAATTCCTACTTTGTCTCATATAGAAATTCCTGAGGAGAGTCTCAAATCTATTGAAATAAAGACTTCTGATTATTTTTCCTTAATAATGAATGAAAAACCTAATTTGAAGCTTTCATTAAATCCATTACCTTTACAGAACTTAGAAAAAAGTGAAGATGTTACAGTTACAATGAACTCAAAGGATCATATATTTTCAAAGATAATACATAAAAATAGTGATCTTAAAAATGTAACAGGCCCACTGAATTTAAGGACTTTACATAGGCAAGCTACTGAAACTTTTATAAATGGCCCCAAAAATTTGATCAGAGATGACTCAACAGTTCAAATAAACACCTCACTTAAATCAAAATCAGGCATTCATATAGGTCCATCTACAGTTCCAAGTATGATGATTCCAACCCCAAGAAAATTAGAAAGAGATTATTCAAAAGATAATATGGATAATCTTGTGACTGAAAAGAAGTCATTAGATTTTAAACCTTTGATATATAAAGAACAAAATCAGAATGATTACTCAAGAGATTTAAATACATCAAAGGAATATTTAGAAAAACCTAATATAAAGGAGAATCCAGACTTTTACAAAGCTAAAAGAAATAATGTAATATTACCAACTTTTCCAAATTTGGCTACTAGGGGAATTGAGAAGTCTAATAATTCAGATGAAGTTTCTAAAACATTAATGAACTCTGATAAAGATCAGAAAATATTATTTGAACCATCAGATAAAATAAAAAGTGCATACTCTGAAACTTCTAAAGCCAATACCTATGGTCATATGGAAAATACTCAAACTGAAGAAAAGCAACAGAATATAGAATATCCCAAGCTATCCGAAGATAAAAGTGAAAATACGATAATCTTTGATAATTCTAAGCTACTGGTGAAAGATGAGAAATTTAATATAGCTATAGATTTTAAACCTGAAAATAAATTTAAAAAAGATTTAGATACTAGAATGAAGATCTTACCACATGATCCTAATACCATTTCGGATTATTTGAGAGATGAAACTAAAATTGATACTTTATCTAACGTTAACACTAAGGCTTTAGCAATAAGTGAAAAATCTAAGAGAACTTTGAATTTAGATGAAATTAACAGAACAAATTCTAAAAAAATAAAAAAATTCTTAAATAAAACTGAAGGTGAGTTAAAAGATAAAGAAAAACTTCCATATATGAAGGGCGATGGTAATTTATCTTGTAATCCCAACTTAGCTACTCTGACCTCAAAAGACCATGATGGAAAAAAGTGCTTACATGAGAAAAAACAAAATATTATAGAAAAACATAAAGTAGTTTTGCAAAATGTTGAAATTACAGATAAGGAACAAGTTGAACCACAAAGGAATGTTATACAGGAATATTTGATAGACAATAGATCCTCCAAATCAACAATTAATTTACCGATATCTATGCAAATAAATAGCATGTACATTGGACCTACAGATCCAAACTTTATAATACCAACCCCTAGAAAAGATTCGCACAACTTAGCCTCTAACTTAAAATTAATAAAAGTTAGTCCAGGAATATATATTGGTCCATCGGCTAATCTGAATTTTATGTTCCAAGCTCCTGGAAAACAAAGTCCTAGTACTGAATTATACCCAATTAATTCCTTACAAAGAGAATCTCCAATAGCCGAAAATTTAAGTTTTACACATACTCCCTATGGGTATTGTTCATTTCCAATTAGAGATTACGTAATTCCTGTTTATCCTAATAGTGAATTAGTTAATAAGGAAATTTACGAACCTAATTTAGTGCATACACTATCATATGGAGGTTCTGTTGCTAAAAGTTCATTTTTCGAACCCTTTAGGTCATATACTAACCCAGATGGGTCATTTAGTGCTTATCAAAAAATTCCAATACAGACAGATACAAAGGTACCTATGAACAATTTTGTAGAATTATCATCAAATAATATTGATAATCTTACTGGTGATAAACTGAATATAATAGAAACTGGCAAGTTATGCAAGGGTATACAAACAAAATCTACTGAAACTCTCACTGATGATTCTTCAATTCAATCTAGACGTACAAAGTTAATTCTTCAAAAGTATAAGACCATGAATTGTAATTTAACCAATGAAATAGATAATAAATCTGAGCTGAATGATCCTAATATAAAAGATCAATTTTTTCCAAATAGATTTGAACCCTTAGTGAAAAAAAAAGAAAATAGCTCAAGATTTCAAGATTTTCCCTCTTCATCTATAGTTAAAAGTAGAAGAGATTTTGAAAAAGATGAAGTTAAGAGTCAGATAAAGTGTTTATCTTGCTATAAAATAAAAGAAATACAAGATTTAGGTCCAGGAAGTTATCCCTTAAATTCTAATGTACTTTTGAAACCAAGTAATATTGGGTCTAATTCAATTAAATCTTCAAATATTCTAAGTTCTAATCAGTCCAAGCTCTCTGCACTCGATATTCTCTTTAGTACAGACTTTTCACAACCTCCACATAAGCAGTATCCAGCTAACAAAAACAATAATAAATTAAATATTTCTTCTAATCAAGAGAGAAATAAAGTTTTAAATGCCATAAAGAGAAAGAATTTAAATAATCTATATATACCAATAATATCGAAAGATTATATTAAAAAAGTGGGAAACAAGCACTTAAATAAAAATAACTTTTGTTACCAAGACAATACAAGTACAAATATTAATAATAGAAACACTGCAATTTATAACTCTTCCAATAATTTTCCTTCTAAAAATGTCGTAAATTTATCAAATAGCATCCCTTACAAAGACTTGAATTGCAATATTGATCTAAAACCAGATAAGATTTTAAGTATGTCAGATATTCCTACAGATAACTTATTTAAAGTATTTCAAACAAATAGAAATTCTCCAACTACTTCAAATAATTCACAGGAAAATAGATCTCTAAAAACTTTTCAAATATCTAATATGAATTCAGTTGTACTAAACCGAACACCTACAATTTTAACTCCTTTAGTAACTGATTTAAATCCTAATAGAAGCCCAGTTAGTCCTCAAAATCTACTTCCTAGGAAGAATATACCTAAATTAGATAGATTCTATGATATGTATGGAGTAATTCGTGCAAAGAATGAGATTAGAAAAAGAATGAGTGCTACTAGAACTTTAAAACATAGAATAGAATCTAAAAAGTCTCACCAATTAAAATCAGCTAAAGATGATATAATGGGAGAATCAAATAAGAAACTTGTAAAATGTAAGTGTCACAAGTGTAAAAAATACCGAAATATAGATCCAATAACTTTACATATTATTAAAGAAGAAAAAAGGAAACAGAAGGAACTAGAGAAATATAAAGGAACAATAAATAATAAAAAGTTAAAGGAGCATGGCAAAGAGAAACACAAAAAGCTTATGAATTATTTTGAGCATTATATTGATCATTCTAATTATGTGTGTAATATTTGTAATTCTCATACTCCTGTATTTGGTTTACCTCCTTTTTGCTTTTTACCCGTAAATATTTCTGATATCCCTAAGATTCAAAGTATATTAGAAAATAATCATGATGAAGAATCAAATATATCACAAATATCAGTTAGAGATCAAGGTTTAAGAAATTCAGCTGAATCAAATCACTCACAAGTCCCTATTTTGATAGAGCCAAAGGATGAGAAAAAACCATATGTAAGGCAATATCCTCAATTACCTTTCACAAAACCTAAGGAAATTGATAGAAGCAAAAAAGAAAAAGAACTTGGTGATAATAGGAGTATGTCTGGTGTTGAAATTGACTACCCTAGTGAAAGGCCTCTAACCAACTTAATACCTAAAAATAAGGTAGAGAGTATTAGAAATGACAATGAACATAAATTAGTCCAGAAAGAAAATATTAATATCAAAAAACCTCCTATTGTAGAAGATCAGAATACATCAATATTGTCATGGTTTGAATCATGGTTTAGTAATAATCAAACTGATCTCAAAAGTAACGAAAAGTCTAAGATTACCAGCAAGTTAAAGAGTCAAACAAAGATCTCTTTGAAAAATGGTTATAAAAAAACTGCGGAAAATTTGAAGATTAATTCGAAGGAGAGAAAAAATTTAAGTTTAAAAAAAGCAACTTTAGCCCCAATGAAAGTCTTATCTATTGAAAAAAAAGAGGTTGCTGACAACTATACTAGATCAATACATAATGATTTAATAAATAAATATAATGATGTAAGTACAGATCCTATTGAGGAGAAAACGAATACTAAATTGGAAATAAAAAAAAATACCAAAAGTGATACATTTCACGAAGTTTTAGAGACTCCCAAGTTAGAGATGAATAGTAATGCTGAAATAGAGAGATCTATTCTTTCAATAAAACGTGATGTATTAATTGAGAAGGGTGAGCAAATATCTCCAAAAATAGCACAAAAGAGTACTACTTTGAAAGGAGTCCATAATCAAAATAAACAAATAACAGAATTTAGTGTGGATTCGAATCCAGTGGTATCAAGACATTCACAGGAATTAGTAGATAAATTGGTACCTTCCCCGGAGCATTCAAGGGAAGTAGTGACAGAAATGAAGTCCCTAATAGAGCCTAAGAATGAGCCTGAACATCCCAAAGGAGATGTTATAAACTTAGATAAAAAGATCTATTTAAGAAAAATTGGTCAATTTATACCTGAAAAAAAACAAGAAGATAGCAAAGAAGATTGTAATCTAAATCAAACTAAAGTAGATTACTCCAAAGATTCAAATGAATTAAAAGAAAATTTGATATCAAAGGAAATTACCAATAAAGACTCAAGATCTAATGAAAATCTTATAGAATCCAATACACTGGAAGATTCAATGTCTAAATTAAGAAGAAATAAAGAAGATCCTAACAATATCAATGTTCTTGATAAAGCTCCAGTTTTTATTTCGAATGTTAATACTACTCCTATTACTACTAATAATTCTTCAGATTTATCTACTAAGGTCTGTGTAAACACATATGAGAATATATTATCAAGGCAAATCAGCAATGATAATGTTAAAAAGAAGCAGAGTTCCCTCAAAAAAGTTAATGTAAGAAAGAGTATTGACAAGATTTCTAGGAAACAATCTTTGAATCAGGAAAATCAAGATGTAGGTTATCTCACATCTTGGTTCTCTAGCTGGTTCTCTGGTAAAGCTACTCAAGAAACAAATAAACTAAGTGATTCTAAAGCACAAGACAATTTAGTGAAAGACACTAAAGATATTAAAAATCATGAAGTTGTTGAAGATCTAGCAATACCCACTGGTAATAATGAAATCAGTATAGCTAAGGATACGAATAAAGTAGTTAGTACAGATGAGGGCCTTTCTAATAGGGAAGCTGACAATAAAAATATTTCTGTCAATAATATAGCAGCTGTAGGTATATCTAGCAAAAATTTAGCATTAGGGGAAATATTAAAGAAAGATTTCAACGATGATGAAACAATTTCACGTACTTCTAGTATAAATGAAAAGCCTGAGATTCCAATAACTCCCAAGAGTGCAAATCATACAAATAGAGAAGTAACAAATGAAATAGTATTAAAAGGGATATCAGATCAATCTGAAATAAGCTCTAAAACAATTGAACCATTTATAAAATCAACAGAAGTTACAAATATCAACGCACCTATAACTACTAAAAATTATCTTAACAAAACTGGTATATTTAAAGAGGGAGCTACTACCAAATCAAGTAAAGAGTTAAATAAGTCTGGGGCATTAAAAAGATCAACAAGTTCTACTATTGACAGTGAACCTACATCACGGTTTCCTGGATTATTCAATGAATCTACTTCTATTAGATCAGATATAAATCAGACAGAAGGTGTATCTAAAGATCTCAAGAATACTGAAGAAATAAAATCAACAGTAGCAGTTCCAGCTTCTACAGAAGAATCTACATCATGGTTTAGCAATTGGTTTGAAACTTCTAAAACTGAAAATATTGATACTAATAAATCTGAAATTAAAACTAAAAACTTTAAAACAAGTGAAAATTCCTTATCAACAGAAGCATCCCCTGTTACAGAAAGTTCTACATCATGGTTCAGTGGTTGGTTTGGGGGATATACAAACAAAAGTACACCAATCAAGAAATCCCCACATAGAACGAGATCAGTAAAAGCTACAATAAAAAAGAAGGGTACAAACATGAAGGAATTACAACAGAAACCTAGGCAGATTCAGAAAACAGTTCAAAAAAAGACAAAATCTTCTATTATACCTCAATCAAAAGTGTCTGCAAGTCCACCTCCACCAAAAATATCTACAAAATTTATTAAGGGAAATTCAGAAATAAAATCTAAGTCAATTGAGGATCAGCAATCTATTCAGAATAATTCTTGGTGGTATGGAAGTAGTACTGAATCTAATACTTCACCTGCAGATAATTCTACACCTTGGTTTGGAGGATTGTTTGGGACAGGGGAGGCTTCAGATAAAACTCAGACAACTACTAATAAAGGTCAAGATAATGCAGTACCCTCTACAGATAATTCCTCAACATGGTATTCTGGATTGTTTGGAGGAACAACTCAATCTACTGTAATCACAAATGGTGAAAAGAACCAGGTTCAAGGAGAAATATCTAGTGCAAGTTCTTCCAAGAGTTCAGAAAGAAAAGTTGTAAAGGCTACTATTTCAGAGCAGACAAGTAATCCAGAACCTGAAACAGCAACAGCATCTATGTGGGGATGGTTCGGAGGCACTACAGCAACTACACAAGATTCCACAATTGCAGTAGATAAGCCACAAGAACAAGAGGGAGGTGGTGTCTCTAGTTCTTGGTATTCAGCATTCGGATGGTAAATAGTTCTTAAAAAAGATTGAACTTAAGTTTAAAGAGGTCTTAATTTTACATGTAATGTTAATAAGATCTTTTTAGTAGTTAGGCTAAAAATGTAGGAGATGACAAAGACTACAGAGAAAAATTTAGAAAAACATAGCGCCTAAATTTAGCGCCTAGCCCACGACTTTATAGAGAGAAAGGAAAACAACTAATATCAATTTTGAACATATAGAAGAGATTGAATTATGAAAACCGTGAAATTGGTGAATGGTTAATTTGGTCATAGTATTAAATGAGTATATCTAGGAGATCGTCTGGTGGAGTGTCCTCGTCATATGATGGTTCTTTGGGTAATCTAATGCCTTTTATAACTCACTCTGACCCCCTAGATTCGAAGTATTTAAGTAGATCTATATTGGAAATAACTAAAGATGTGTGCTACTCTAGCAATGTAAGTAAAGATATATCGAAGGAGCGGTTTTCATCTCACAATCAAAGTAATGAATCCATTGAGAAGTACAGATCCATGTGTACCGACTCAATTGGAGATAAGAAATCTGTCAGTATACAAGTGAATTCGAACAAGGGAATAGATAGTAATGAGATGAGTAGATCTGGCATCCCGAGGAGGAGATTTAGTATTTCTTATATTGGTTCTGAATCACAATTTATGAGGGAAGATGAACTAACTATTTCTAGCAGTACAATAAGAAACGATGAATCTAGTGATAAAACTACCCTTAATACAGGTGAAGGAGGAAATTTATGTGATAATCCTAGAAATAAGTGTGACAGGAACAAACTATGTGCCGAAGAATCTCAATCAACTGTGAAGAGGAAATCGCTTCAGCATGTACATCGCCCAATGAGTCCCATAGAAGCAAATCACCTATTATGTTTATTGTTATCTAAAGATCCTTGGAGAAGAAATAATGGAGGACTTTACAGTTATAATAGTAGAGATCATTCATACCAGTTAAATACCTTTCAAGATACAGGTTGCAAGTCGTGGTATTCTATTTGTAATAGGGACTTAATAGATCCTTTTTCAGGTAATAATAGTTGTATTCCTCAATATACAAGTACAGCTAGAAGAGCAATGTTTGAATTAATTGGAACATCAGAAACTGCAAGACCTGACCCTGATTTGTCAGATAATGATTTATCTCTTCGATTTATCAAAGGTACCTTAGTTGTTTGTGATTTGCATGGGAAGTTACAATTAAATATTGTACCTCCTATATTTGGTTATTTATATAAACGCTCAGATTGCTCCTTTAGTCTCCCTCCTATGAGATGGAACAAGAGATATGTGGTTGTTCACGAATGCCACTTGTATTGGTTTGATTCCGAGTCATCATACAGACTATTCGGGATACATGGAGCACGTGGTAGT
This sequence comes from Cryptosporidium andersoni, assembly GCF_001865355.1. Taxonomy (NCBI): domain Eukaryota; phylum Apicomplexa; class Conoidasida; order Eucoccidiorida; family Cryptosporidiidae; genus Cryptosporidium; species Cryptosporidium andersoni. The sequence goes on from NW_027122793.1 coordinate 72,588, forward strand.
GTAAACTTCATTTTATTTTATGCACAGATGGATCTTTCACATAATAAGCACCGTTTTTCTATTGAATTTGAAAGCTTGAAGAAAGCTTTGATTTTTGAAGTTTGTGATAATACTATGGATCGTGGTTTATGGACAGGAGCTCTTCAAGCACATTTGAAAAAGGCTATGGAGATTAGACATAGAACAGGGCATCATATTGATTGGAAAGCCTTAGAAGCTGAAGTTGTGCGTATAAGAACTGAATCAGGCCTCAAGGGAAAGTTTTGGAGATGTATAAATGAAGCTCATAACCGCATGTTTGATGTTAGACCTCCGAAGTCTAGTTTAACAAATATTGCAACTACTAATGATACAATTTGGAGCACAGCCAATCAAAGAAGTGCTTCTTTCTTATCTACTGGATCTGCAGCTGGGGTAATGTCTGCTAATGGATGGATTAGATGTAGGACAGGATCAATTGGTTCAATTGGAGCTGTGCCATACAGAAAATCATCTATAGCAGACTCCTCAGATTGTGTAATGAGAAAGGATTCTGTAAATATTGGAATCACTACATGTTCAGGAGCTAGTGGCACATATCCTGGGAATAGTCGCAGGCATAGCGTTGAAGATCAATTTTTAAAAATAAAAAGCAAGTAATAAACTAAAGAAAGTGATAAGGAGTTTAATTTAACTAACAAGTTATCAACATACTTCTGTTGACTATCTTATTAATATATTGTCATTTTGAAGTGATATTACTGATATCATGTAATGACTTTTTTTTGGTTTCTTAATTTTTGCAGATAATATATATTTGGGTCTATAATTCTGTTAATTATCAGCTTTAATATCTAATTATCCATATTTACTTGCTAAATTCAGAGATTTAATTCTTAACTTTTTTAAATAGATTATTTGAAGTTACTTTTATACTTTCTGATATATTCTATTGTTCACTATCATTTTTTATTTACTTTCGGGATATCAGTAAGTTTACTAATATTGCAATATCACACTAAAGAAATTAATAAAGTCTGTCTCATTGATAAGCTTACTTGATCTAGATTGAGATTCCTGTTTACTGGGTTGTTTTACACAGCTAAATAAGTAGTCTATTTCTTCATTGGTAAAGACTCCGTTCCATTCAATCTCTTTGAGTAAATCTTTAAAATCTTCTGTTGATATGAAACCATCTTTATCAATATCAAATAGCGCGAATAATTGGGTTATGTAACTATAATAACTTGTTGAAAAAAGTGGAACTAATAGGAGAGTTACTAAGTCTTCCATACTGATGGTATTAAAGGGAATAGATTCCAAAGTTAACATGATGTCTCTTACTGTTTTATCTATGCGTATATTCATTCCTTCCTCATAATTAGTTTGAGATAAATACCAATTCAAACTTTGCACTTGGGTTTTGATGAGATCTACATTTACTTGAGAACCACCAAAGAAACTAGCAACGTCGAGTAATTCACTCAAGTCTCTTGGCCCAAGCCCCCAAATATTTGCATTGCATTCTTCAATACACTCTAGTTGTTTTACTAATTCTGGTTTGAAATTTTCTTCACAACTTAATATATCAATAATACTTAAAATTCTTGATTTTTCAACTTGACATTTAGGAGATGTCACATGGGACACTCCGAGAAGCGAAGATACTTGTGGACCATCTTCAAATCGGTTATGGCATTCTGTAAGTAGTTGTTTGATATGATCTATGTTATTCTGATGTGTGATTTTTCTAAACTTTTTTTCAGACTCAAGTTCTCTTCTTTGTTTAAGTTCCTTAGCTTTGAGTGCTGCCAGTTGTGCCATTGCTGATAAATTGGCTTTATTGAGATCCTCACTCTTAGAAAGTATCTCATTCTGCTCTTTATATTTCTTTTTCAATTCCTCTAATTCCTTTCTTACATTTAGTAACTCAGCTTGAGAAGCTGCTGAAGTTGCGATCTTTGTTTTTTCAGTATTTTCTTTTGATTCATCACTATTAATTGTAACCTTGTTCTTTGTTAAGAGCTTCGTATTTGATATTTCTTTAGGTTGATCATGTTTCATATTTGAAGTTTTGGGTGTTAATGTTGCTCTTCGTGCCCTCGCCTTCTCCAACACATCTCTAGAAATAGGTTGTGGTCTCTTGGCTGCTGTTGATTGCGTTGGTACTGCAGATCTGGACATTGTATTTATATTAGATGTATATTCAGTACTTGGTTTTCTCTTCAATGGACCTCGTATTTGGCTTGGATCAGAGGGACTCACAGATGTCCTTGGTCTACTTGGGATACCTATTGCTTTGCGTCCTATTTGTGCTGGTTTCGGAAGATTTCCTAGCATTTTACCTAGATAGGACTTCTATTCTACTTTTATAAAATATATACTTAGTGTATTATAGCTTTGTTTCTACTCCTTTTTTCCTCTCAAGTGAGGACTTTTGGGTGCATTTCTAATATTACCTGTATTGGGTGCAGTTACATAACCTCGGAATTTGAATTCTTAGAATATTACTGTTATTTAAGTTAAATTAGCAACTTTTTTAATTATTAGGATTATCTAATATTAAATAGCGTATTATTTTTATTTACATTATTATATAAATCTAAAAAGTGACTAATAAAAAGAAAGTTATCGGAGAGCGCTATATAATGGCGCCATGTAATATAAGGACTTTGGATAGATTCTGAACCTTCAGACTTTCTTAGTAAGAATGACTGATCAAAAGGAATTCAGTGTCTCAAATGAAAATCAAAGATCTCCATTAGTTATTGTAGTAATTGGGTAGGTTAATAAGAACTGTAGATGTCTTATTTTGTTTGTATTTAGATATCAAGAGTTGAATACTTTTCGACCTTTGAATACTCTCTGATGGAAATAAAAAAAGTTCTACTGTGTATATCTTGTCTCATTATACGACTAAGTTAGGTGACATACTTTGATTTTTTTCAGAATGGCTGGGAGTGGGAAAACAACCTTTGTAAGTACTTTATATCAGTATCTGGTACAAAAACTCAACAAAAAGGTTTATACTATAAATTTGGATCCTGCAGTCCTTAGTTGCCCCTATCCAGTAAATATCAATATTAAAAGCACATTAGATTACAAGAGAATCATGAAAGATTATGGTTTAGGACCAAATGGAGCAATTATGACATGTTTAAGCCTATTTTCAGTGCGTTTTGACCAGGTTCTAGATATCCTAGAAAAGAAGAGAAACATCGTAGATTATATTTTAGTAGATACACCTGGTCAAATAGAAGTCTTTAATTGGTCTGCAAGTGGATCCATAATTTTGGATGGTCTGTCATTATCTTTCCCTACCACTGTAACTTACATAATAGATACAGTCCGTTCCCAAAAACCGGTGACATTTATGTCCAATATGTTATATGCTTGCAGTGTTATGTATCGGTGTAAACTTCCATTTACGGCTGTATTTAATAAGACTGATGTTGTAGATTTTGATGAATGTGCAAAGTGGATGGAAGACTATGATTCATTTTCTCAGGCAGTACTACTAAATGACGACACTTATATGGCTAGTCTAAGTAGATCTTGTGCTTTAGCTTTAGCTGAGTTTTATAGGTAAGTTCATACATTTATATAGTGGAAGATTTGAAACCCTTTATTTTCAATTGAATAATCTTACTTTTTATTTAATACTTTAGAGATTTGAGGTCAGTGGGAATATCTTCAGCTTTGGGAAGTGGATTTCCAGAATATTTAGAGAAATTAGAGGATGCAGAACATGAATTTAATACAGAATATAAGGCATGGATAGAGGAGAGGAGACAAATCATACAGGAAAAACGCAATATGGAAACTGAAAAACAATGGAATGAAATAAGCAAAGATCTATTACCAAAGAGAGATTCTTCAAATTTACCCTGTATACCAGATCACTTAGTAGAAAATAATCAAAGTGAATTAGATGAGGAATATGAAGATCAAGAAATTCGGCTAAACCCACCTAGTCGTAGTCTTTTGTAGTATAGATTGGAGATATTAGGCACATTTAAATTAGTATAACATCTAATATGTAGGATCATTATTTCAGGATGGTGTTCATTTATATATTATTGTAAGTGATATAACTTTTGGATTTTCAAGACATCTTACACATTAAGATTTAAGATTTAAAACATTTGTAAGGGCTTGAAATGATCTAATTTTGATTATATATTGAATAAACAATTATTAAATGATTCTTCATGTTTTCAAATTGGTTTTACATTTTTAGTAATAGAAGGAATCACAATTACTACAAAAACTATAACGAGGGGAATAGTTTATATTTCAATTCAGAACTTTTGGGGTTAATGAAAAGTTTGATAATACAAGAAATACTTAAAACTCTATTATTAGTAATATTTAAAATTATAAAATGAAAATAGCAAAATTAAGTAAATAATAACTTAACCTATTGAAATTTTTCATAGAAATTAAATATTTATATTAGAATACTTAATATATATGAATTTAATTATTGTTTTGAATAGAAAATTTGTAGAAATATACAAATTTGCAATATTATGAATTCAATTTGTCAATATTTATGATACTTTGTCAGTAATTAGTGGGGATTCTATGTTGTTACTTTTAATCGAAAAGTTTCTCTATATTAGTTAAAATATAAATTCAATAAAATCTATAGAATTTTTCTAATTTCATAATTTTCAGGACAATCTACACAAATTTGGTAATGCTAAATCCTAATATATAAAATCTTAGTATATTTTATACTTGATTTTCCAATTAATATTAGTAAAGAAGCTAATAAAGTTTATAATTCATAATTCTAAAGTTTATTAACTGAGTAACATGTAGATATATAAAAATATATATTTTACAAAAAATGAATATAAACTAATATATGCATCTATAGGCCAAATTATTGTTTAATATATGTAATTTCTCCCTTTTTTTGTGACTATTATATTAGAACTAGAATTTATAATTATTTTTCTTAGACAAATAAATATTAACATTACTATATAGAAACTGATTTTATTATGTTACAATAATAATCTAGTCCCTTATATTAGTATTGTAGTTTAAGCCAAGTACATTGGAATACCAAACTATTCAAGAGATATTTTCAATCTAATCATGGTATTATCTTATTTTTAAAAAAAATTCAGAAAATCTAAAGTTTCATATATTAGATTATATCTTATTAACTACAAGTCATTTGAGCCTAATGGTCTACTTGAGAAGTTTATCATATTCCTTTTAAATTCATATAAAGGCATACTCTAAATTACTTATAAATTATAAAAGTGACAGTAAATAGGTACTCAAAAATAGAAAAGTTAAAACCTAAATTATATATGGTTCCATGAAAGTATTTGTGTAGAAACAAAAATTATGTCAGATCTCTACTTTTAGATCCCGACACTACAAATCTAGATTTACAATATTTTAAAAATATATTTAATAATATTAAAGCAGGACATTTTGTGTATATTAATATGTAATTATTTTGTGTAATCTCAGGGTTAAACTTAAATATTAGAAACACTTAAAGATCAGGATGTAGACCTAAACGTGTAAATGGCGGTTTTACATGTCAAAAATATATGGCGCTAATATTTCTTGTAAATAATTGGGAAAAGTGAACATTCAATAATATAAGCTCATAATACTTTTTAGAAAAGGGGTACATATATTAAAATTGATTATCATATTGCCATACCAAAATTATTTATAAATGTTCTCAGATCTATGGACTGAGGCAACTACTGATGTATCCGAAGGTAGCAATGAAAAAGTTTTTATAAATTATCCACTTCCCCAAGATTTAGTAATGAAAGTCTTTCCTAATTTGACATTAGATAAGACTGGTAATATTTGGTTAGGTGAAAATTATTCTGAGAGTGGTATTTTAGAGCATCCATTATATAGAGAACAAGGTATATACATAAAGTGGAACTACTCAAGGTATCGCAAAAATCTACTTAGTATATCAAAGGATCTTGCATTTCAAGAAAATAGAAAAAGAAGTAAAAATAAAATTTAGATAAGATAATCAGTTCTTTATATTTTAGATCGATTACAGTTATATAAAATATAGAAAGTTTGTGACTATATTCACGACCTAGAAGTCTCGTGAAGTTTAGAAATACTTACAAATGATTCTGATTTGTCATGAAGGGCAGAACATTGAGCTAATAAATTTGTAAATATTTCAAAATGATTGTTAATAATTTGAATAATATTTCTTTTAGTTTCACTACCATTCATATTATTTATTTCGTTCCTTAGAGAGGAAACTGTATTTTCAAGTCTTCTGATAGTCTCCTCAATATATTGGCATTTTTTTGACATATTCTGGCAAAAGAATTCAAATATTGGTAATGGTAAACGCAAGGGTTGGATTTGTTGCGATGCTTGTTGAGAATCTATATCTTTTATACGATCATAAATTTGAATCAGATCATAGCTTAATTGTTGTACAGTAGATATATTTGGTATAATATCTTCTATAGAATCTACAATACGGTCTTGTCTAGCTTTAATATTTTCAATTTCATCACTTCTACGTTCAACTCCTTGTTTGTATGTTGTACAAAGTCTCGTTATTTCTACCAGTTTACCATTTGTCAAATATTCTATGTGTTTGTCATTTTCACGTAATTGCTTTTCAATATTTTCAAAATCAACTTTCCAACTTTGTATATAGTTTGTTAATTGTCCAACTGTTGGATTAAGGGGTAAGTAATGGGCTCCACCAGGTGGACAATTTGTCTGAGATGTTAATGAGGTACCAAACAAACTACTATTTGTATTATTTGTACTATTACCTGTTAGTCCTACCAAGCCATCAGTTCTAGTAGCATTATTTAAATTACCCAATATTCCAGAATTCCCACTATTAGTTCTTAGACCTACAGTTCCCATTCCACCTATTCCACCCATTCCCCCCATCATATTTGTGTTTGATAAAGTACCAGAATTTCCAATTCCCCCTAAATTCCCAGTTAAAGATCCAGTTAATCCAAGCCCTCCAAAATTAGTTGTAGACACCCCTGAATTCCCTAGAATTGCCATATTACCTAATCCACTTGTATTAGAACTAGTTCCTGTATTCCCAAATAAATTAGGTTGATTTGTGTTAGTTCCATATGAACTTGATCCCGAACCCCATATTGTATTATTATTGGAGGATGATGGTTGTACTTGTCCAGTTGTAGAAAATAGTGAATTATTCTGGTTTGTTAGGTTACTATTTGTAGAGTTAACATTGGAGCCAAATAAATTCCAACCTGAAGAGGGGGCATTTCCACTAGATTGTAAAGGTTGATTCTGACCAAATAACATTCTAAAATCTAAGTATTGACATCTGAAGTGCCAAATACTCTGAAAGCTTCATAGTGTAAAAATATCAATATTACAGTGGTGAAAATAAAGCGGTTATATATGGCGGGTTAATTGATGTTTGTAGACACTGCCGGTTTAATATTCGGAATATATAAGATTACTATTGGTATTAGACATAGTACTACCTTAAGCAATAAGATAAAGTACCGTAGACCTACTTGCTTAGTAAACCCCCCCCCCCCTCTCCCCCACCAAAAGCTTTACTTAAGGTTATATAAGGGATAAAGTAGATATTATTAAGTCTAAATAGGACTTGAGGACACTAGTAAAAAGGTCACTAAGTATTGTGATATAGAATGTCTAAGATGGTCACTGAAAGTTTAATGAGAAATGAAAGGAGTAGAACTACTCGCCATGAAAATATTATTGCAGCAAAGACAATTTCAGACATAATTAGGACAAGTTTAGGCCCTAAGGGTATGGATAAGATGATAGAGAAGGATGGGGTAATTATTACTAATGATGGGGCTACTATACTAAAGGAAATATCTGTTGTTCATCCATGTGCCAAAATGTTGGTAGAATTATCTAAAGCCCAAGATGTAGAGGTTGGAGATGGAACAAGCTCTGTAGTAATTATAGCTGGAAGTTTATTGAGTGCAGCAGAAACTTTGCTAAATAAAGGGATCCATCCTCAAGTGATATCTGAGTGTTTTGTAGAAGCTTGTAGCAAAGCTGAGGATGTACTGAGACGAATGGCTATCCCTGTAGATATTAATGATAAGAGTGTACTAATAAAGTCAGCATGTACATCCTTAAATTCAAAGATTGTAAGCCACAATGCTCAACATTTGGCTGGTATTGCAGTAGACGCAGTTATAGGTATTGCAAAGGACTCAAATTTAAAGGCAATTACAACTGAATCTGGGGACTTATGTGATTCATATTCAGGGGTTAAAGTAACTAAAACTGTTGATTTACGTAATATTCGTATTGTTAAGAAGTTGGGGGGAACAATAGATGATACAGAACTTGTAGATGGCCTAATACTACACCAACAGAAAGTCTCAAGAACAGCAGGAGGTCCTACATGTGTTCAGAATGCAAAAATTGGATTAATACAATTCTGCTTATCAAGTCCTAAGACAGATATAGAAAATAATATTATTGTCAAGGATTATACTGCAATGGATAGACTTCTACGAGAAGAACGAATGATTACTGTTCAAATGGTTAAGAAGATTGCTACAACAGGATGTAATGTACTTTTGATACAAAAAAGTATCCTAAGGGATGCTATCAGTAGTCTTGCTCTAGACTACTGTGCAAAGGCTAAAATTTTAGTTGTCAAAGATATTGAGAGGGATGAAATTGAATTCCTTTCAAAGGCTTTAAATTGTGTTCCTGTAGCATCTATTGACAATTTTACTAGTGATAAATTAGGATGTGCAAATTGTGTATCTGATGAAGATTTAAATGGTAATGGAAGGATCTGTCGCATTACTGGGATTTCAGGAAAGGATGTTAGAACTATTTTTGTCAGAGCCTCAAATAATCTTATGCTTGAAGAAACAGAAAGATGTATTCATGATGCTCTATGTGTCATAAGAAGCATAATAAAAGAAGAAGCTTTAGTCCCTGGAGGAGGTGCTTGTGAATCACAAATATTTATTGAACTGTCACACTGGGCCAATAGTCTTGCTGGTATAAAGCAATTATGTATTAATGCTTATGCTCAAGCCTTTGAAATTATTCCATATACTCTGGCTGAGAATGCAGGTTTAAATCCTATTGAAATAGTTACTGAATTGCGTAATAAACATGCTGCTGGTGAAATATACTCTGGTATAAATATACGTAAAGCTACTGTTTCAGATATACTCAAAGAGAATGTTCTACAACCTCTACTTATTAATCTCTCTGCTGTAAGACTTGCGACTGAGACTGTAATGATGATTTTAAAGATTGATGATATTATTCCATGTCTTTAGTACTCTTGTGAAGCAAAGTTATAGTCTTGATACTTATAACTTGTAGATTAAATTCCTAGTAAATTCAGGATCTATATCATATTAGGATTTTCTTAATTGAATATATTTATGTTAATGGACTGTGTAGACATTTATGCTATAATAATATGATTAGACACTTCTATTATCATATCTTTGTAATCTAAATATAATGCTGGCGGTTGATGCACTAGGGGGTACTTTCTATATAATTGGATCATTGAGACAGATATATAAGCCTTATAGCTTGGAGTTCTTATATATATATATATAATGTGAATATAGGGCTTATATAGATGCATAGAACTAACCTTATTCGATTTGATAGCAGATTTCAAAGATATCTTAACCAAGCTAGAAAATCAGTAACCCATGGATGGCATTGGACAAAAACAGGTTTCCAACTTTTTTATGGGAACTTGAAGACTTCCAGACAAATAGCTAAAAAAAGGTTTAAAGGATATCCCTTGACTTTTAGTGAGTACAAGATGCTCACTAGAACAACGACAGATCTTGCAAAGCTCATTCCATTCTCCTTTTTCATCATTGTACCATTTGCAGAGTTTGCACTTCCAATAGTTTTACATTTTTTTCCTAATATGCTACCATCAACATTTCAAAATAGTTTTAAACAAGAAAGTAGTAATTTTCGAAAAGAATTAATTGCAAAACAACTTCTTGCCCAATCTCTTCAGGAAATGGTTGAACAACATATAAGTAGTTTGACTACATTAGATCTGTCAGAAATTACTACTAAAACTACTATTTTATCGGGAATTCAGAAGAAGATACGACAAAAATCAAAATACTCCGAAAATCTAGATGTTCAATACATATCTATTGATGAAATTTTAGAATTTGCAAAGCTTTTTAAATCAGATCTCCAGCTTGAAAATATGACTATTGAGACTTTAGGATGTATGAGTAAAATGATTGGAATTAAGCCATATGGCTTAAAATCAATAGATATTTTACGTCTTAGATATCATCTTTTATCAATTATGAATGAAGATCGTCAAATATTATGGGAAGGGGTTGGAAGTCTTGACTATAACGAGTTGATTGAATGCTGTAAGGCTAGAGCAATAAGATTTTTAGACATTCCTGAAAAGGAAATGAGACAACAATTGATTCAGTGGTTAAAGATTTCTTCTATTCCCGATATTTCTGCAGTAGTTTTATTATGGATAAGAGCAATTCATCTTAATCATCTATAAAAGTACGCGAACTCAAGAATGACAATAAATCTAAAATAAAGTTTAAATATAGGCACTGGTTTTAACTCAAAATATAGAGTGCTTTGTATAACTGGATATTGTCTTAGTATTACACACAGAATTGTATAAATCAAAAAAAAAAAGGGCATTAATGTGGATAATCTCCAAATACTAATAGAGAGGGGTTTCATAAAGTTAATAAGATTTCTCATAAATTTACTAGAAACCAATTGTATTATTTAATAAATATAAAATTGATAATTGATCATTTTAAAGAGAAATATGATAAAGTCTAAAATTCAAATATTAATGCAGTACTAAATATTCTGAATAAAGTACTAGTAGAAATTATTCAAAAAGTTGTAAAGGAAAAAAGTATACTAACAATATTTAAGGAATTTTTTTAATTAAAAATTACATAGATAAACTCAGAGAAAAAATTTGCAACAAAATGAATTCTATACTTATAAAGGAACTAAATGAGTAATATTTCGAAGAAATTTTGTTCAAAATATATTTGAAAGTGTACATGAAATTATAAGCTAATCTACCAATAAGATATTGATGTAATGTTGTGAATCTATTTCAAAATTTGAACATCCATCCAATTTATATTGTTGCCTTTTTCGAATAAACCTTCACTAATTCCGAAATTTTTTCTCCAATATGATTCTGCCTCAATAAGAGCAGTTGGAATATTTTCATTTGCACGAAGATTTCCACCTGAACCACTATACATAGGAATAATACCAACATTTTTTGAATTATTATCAAAGTTTGAAGATAAGCCCAATGAAGTACCTTGGTTATTAGGTAATTTTTCATCTTCACATGAAAATATAGATTCTGAGTCTTCAGTTAAGTTTCCTAGATCTTCATATTGCTCCGAATTGTCATTATATCGATCACACTTAATTCCCTCAATATCAGCTAAGAGAATATTTGCTTTAGGTAAATGATCAGAAATAGTCCAGTTAGTAGGATCCCAACTAGTACCAACATCTAATAATGAAGATATGCAATTTCTGGATACTTTGCTGAACTTTTGTTTTTCTTGACTTTTTAATACAATTTCACAGTACTTACTTGTTAATTCATCATCAATGCCATCCAAATTGGGATTTTGTATAAAATATTCAATTAAATTTGCACTTTCTGGATATATACCCAACTTATTCATCAGATGACAAAGACTAATTTGAATGTCATTTTCAATATAATTAGGCATACCCATATTTAAGAATGATGATAAACAATCCTTACTATCTTCAAGGTTATTTATCTCCTTTTCTTGAAATAACATGCTTGGAATATATGGAAATAAACCTTTCAAGAGAATTACCATGGTCTTCCTTGTTATATTAATTTGATCTATAATATTATTAATATTATAAATGCCCCTTTTCTTAGTTTGTAGATGTTTGTAATATGAAAGAAGTAACATGATATCTAGAAATTCACCTTTGGCTTTTTGACTATATTTAAATGGCAGTAATTTTGTTAACCAATAAAAGAATCTTCTATTAGTATTAATTTTATTACTTGTCCCATACGGACAAATACTAGTATTTACAAGATATTCTTCTTTTTGTTCATTAGAATTTACAGAGTATTTAGTTAATATATCTGTATTATTCATTGAGAAAAGTAAACCGGATAATATCTTCAACATAGTATTGTTGCTTGTGTAACTCAACAAAATCAAGATGGAAATAGAAGATACAGGATAGCATAATGGACAAATTGTTGGTAATATATCTTGTATTATGAATTTCTCAACAAGGTGGTATGCTAAATCATTGACCTTCATTACAGATATTATTTTGTCAATCAGCGCATAAAGGTCTGTTAAATATAAAAAAAAGAGTCTTATCCAAGTTTTAGCATTTGGAGTGACTTTAAAAATAGATTTAGTATCATGCTTTAGTTTTGTTAAGGTACATATAATATTTATAAGTTCCTTTTTTCTACTTTTATTTAGTCCTTTTGTTAACTCGTTACGACAATACTTCAAAATAACCTTTCTTGTGGGATTTCTTTTTGCAACAGTTTGTTGAATTACCTTTGATAACACTGAGTGACAATAAAAGTCGTAATTTTCCACTAGTCTAAAAGATTCATTTGGAATCTCCCCTGTTTCATCAATTTTTGATTTCCTCTTTTCAATAGTAAGCTTTAAGGGGTTAGAATGATCAAATGGTAATGAGCGTATTAAATTAAGTAGTTCGTGCAGTAACTTAGATAGTTCCAACTCAATACTTGAATTTACTTGATTTCTAAATAATTTGTTATACTGTTTTCTCCAATAATTTTTGAATAGAAATGACAAGACTAAAATTGCACCAGTGCGACATGATTCTAAAGAAGGTAACTCACTTCCATGAGTTGCTTGATGTCTTATTTCCACCAATAAATTAGGTAATCCTAGATCACTTGCTATTGAACTCACAGATCTAGCATAGTAACTTAACTGGCATTGATCTACATACATATTTATAATTCTAACTATAGCCATAGAGTAAAGTTCTTGTAAAGACAATACATCAACAATTTTTAGTGACCTTGTATCCTTATCTAAGTAGTTTTGATTAATATTAGAGTAAGTATATGTTTCAAAAGTAACAGTTGATAAGAGATCTGCTAATTTTATCTTATCAATACTATCATTGAGTAATAATTCCGATATTAATGGCCAATCCCAAATATTATCTTGTATCATAGAATGTAACAAATAAATTGTGCATGCTATAGCTATTGGAGTCTGTCTTGTTGTACCAAAATTACGATCTTGCCAAATTGTTAGTCTATTTAAAACAATATTTTTGCTTCTTGCTGACGGGTGTACCAAAAGTTGATATATTTCAAAGAATTCCTGACTATTATACCATGGAACTACACGATAATCTTTGACTATATTTGGAAACATTTTACTTGGATATAAATAAAGTATTTATTTTAATATTTAAACAACTTCAGTCACTTTCCGACTTGTATGTTACAAGCTAATATAAGGCGCTCCTACTTTCTATATTTGAACGTGTTGAGATTGTATAATTGGTACTTTGTTTTTGAGTATACTTATGAGTACGAGTACTTTATGACCATAATAAAGTGTCAAACTAAAATATCTCTGTTATTTGATGTGGAGCTGATATATAAGATTAGAAGCTTATGTTATAAAACTGGTATACTACTTGGTTACTACGATATATGGAATAACTCTGAAGTAGTTCTATCCATAAAGGCAATTTCTTCTATTAATCATATAAGTACTGACAAGTGGGGTAGTGACCTGGTGATATTAGGTATATTTACACTGGATGTAAATGGTACTGAGTTTTCTGACTATTCTTATTACATAAGAGCTTCATCCTTACTTTGCAGTGATATACTACTTCTTTTAAACATCAAATTGGATGCTACAAATTCAGAAGATTTAGTATCAGTTACTGATATATCTAAATTTATTGATAGAGATATATCACCCCAATCTATTAAAATTATTGTTTATTCATATAAATTTTCAATACTGACGAATTTTGTCAAATCGTTTGAAATAGCTCACAAAGATTTGCATAATGCAATAAACCAATTAAAACAAAAGGGAAATCTAGATGATCTGAAGCAAAATAGTAAAATTTTAGAAGATGAAGTTTCTGATAAGGATTTAAGTCTTTTTGATTATTATAAATATCAAATGACTAGAAGTACCAATACTTATTTTGAAAAGCAGTACCAATCAAGAAATAATCTGCACAAAGATGACTTCCAATTTTCAATTTTTAAAGTTTTTTTCACTTTTTGGATGACTATAACTTCATTTATTCCGTATTCTTTATTGATATTTGGGTCAAAATTCAGAAATTGTTATCCGTTTATAAATAAAAATTTATCAATGACTCTCAAAGGACTAGCTTATAAGTTTAATATGCAAAGTCACTGGATAGTTCTTTACAACATTTTAATTATTAATGATAATTTTAATCACAATTATAATGCTATAAAAGTACTGTTGTACTCTACAATAACTTCCATTATTATTGATCACATATTTGGGGTACTTTTAATATATATTATTAATTCATTTTCAATGCAAATCTTTCAATTTATGAGTAAAGTTTATTATTATTTGTACAATGATGCTATTTACTTGCAATTTAATTGGTTGGCCTCATCTGAACTCCGACTTAACAAAGATTTAAGCTCATTTTTAATAAGTTTACTGTTTGAAGCATTCCAACTATGGAAAAGTATAACTAACTATATATTCTCTGATATTGAATTAATTTTCTTTTTTTTAAAACTTTTGTCAGCAGTTGGTGGATTTTCTATTGCTATATCTTTTGTTTGGGATATATTCAACATATATACCTTCATCTTGTACTACATATATGTTCTTTTTTCAAAGCTTCACTGCATAAATATACAGGCTATTTCAACTTTCTATCATCTGTTTCGTGGTAAAAAATGGAATATTCTTAGAAATCGTGTTGACTCTACAATTAATAATATAGAACAGTTACTCTTTGGCACAATCTTATTCACTATTTCAATATTTTTATATCCAACAGTTGCAATATTTTATGTTAATTTCTTATTTATTTGGGTACCTGTATTTTTAATAAATATATTATTCTATGTGATAATTTATATAGCAAGTCATTTTCCATATTTCCTTTCAACAATGTACTTTATATATCCAGATCATTTTAATTCAGGACTATACTTGAGAAGCATAGGTAGTAACTATAAAAATCAAATAGTCCTTACTTTTTTTACGAAGTATCCGCCTACATCACCAGTTTTCAAATTTTTTTTCTTGGAAATGCGTAGTGATATCCAAAATAAGCTAAATATATCTCGTTTACTCAAGTACATTTTTACTGGGCAGATTTTATATATTCTTGGTTCTTATAATCCTTTTGAGTGTAAAGAGTTTGGTTACTCTGTCTGTCATACTAGTAAATTTATATGTAACAGCTTATATAGTGAGATACCATTTAATGTTTTTGTAGATTTGTTTATTAAGTTAGTGAATACAACCAATTCAACTTTTTAGATATGTAGTGATATAGAGTGTCAGGGCCTATAAATATATAATTAAATAAAAAAACACGTAATTTTTTATACAAACAGTGGTATTATGTAATTTTTGCATGCAGGAAGAGTTAAGCTATTGCTTTTTAATGTAATTAAATAGATGCGCTAGAACCGGTCCTTTCCCCGGACTCAGTTTTATAACCCATATATACGCGGCAATATAGAGCGGTAAAAATAGATAGTGGTCTAATTTTGATTTTATAGAGCTAGTTCTCTGTAGAAGAAGTTGGAAAGAGGAAAATGAGTGAGGAAGTAGATAGCTTGGCTAATGTAAGGCCTCAAGTATATGAGCGTTTTAATGCAAAATCAGATCCTCGTTTTAAACAAATGAGAATGAAAGATCGCAAGATTAAGATTGACAAACGTTTTAGTAAAATATTCACTGATGATGAATTCAGTATATCTACCCCAATTGATCCATTTGGTAGGAAGAAATCAAAGAAGAAGATAGACGAGGATATGCACAAATTTTATGAAGTTGAAGAGAGTGAGAAAAGTACTCAAGGAGAAGAAAGTTCTTTAGACTCTGAAGAACCTTTTGAATGGAATGAAGAAAGTGACGATGATGGCTCACAAACATATAAGGAAGAAAAGTGTACTTTTAAGGATCCTGTATGGGAAAATAATCCAATCCATAGGACAGGAATATCAGAAGGAGATGCTACAAGCAGACTTTCACTTATGGGCTTGGATTGGGATAACATTAATGCAGATGATATATATGTAGTTCTGTCAAGTTTCTTATCCCCATCAAAAGTATTATCTGCAGGCAATACAAATAATAAATTAATTAGGGTTAGTATATATCCTTCTAATTTTGGAAAGGAAAGAATGGAATATGAGGAGGTGCATGGTCCTACAATACAATCAACAAGACAGAAAGATGTAGATTCAGCAGGTGAAGAAGAGGATTTAGAAGCTATTAGAAGATATCAAGTTGAAAAGTCATTATATTATTATGCAGTTATTGAGTGCGTAGACGTAAATTCTGCTATTAAACTGGCTGATGAATTGGATGGTATGGAAGCAGATTTTTGCATAGATTCTTTAGATGTACGTTTTGTTCCAGATGATTTGATCGAATTTCCATATCCTCCAATAAGTGTTTCATCATGTATTCCTACTAAATATAAACCACCAGATTGTTTTAGGTCAGCACTGAAACACTCTAAACCCTTATTAGTATGGGATGATACACCTCTTGAGAGAGTTAAATTTTTAAGAAAGAAATTTGCCCCTGAGGAATTACTAAGTAACGATTTTGATGCTTATCTAGCATCAGATATTGAAAGTGAAGATGAAGATAATGAAATTAAGAATATTAGTAAAGCAGGATTAGGTGGTGATTTAGAAGAGAATCTTGATGAAATAAGGCATTTACTACTGAGTGATGCGCAAAATTTATTTGACAGCAATATAAATTCTAAAGATAATGATGAATATGATTCTTCAATATATGAAATGAAGAGAAATATGAGGCAAAAAAAGTGTAATGATATTCTAGAAATAGAATTTAAACCACAACTAGAGGATTTAGCAATAGACTTAATAACTAAAGGTACACAGAAATGGGAGGATGAAACAATATGTAAAGATAATGTTGAGACATTGACTCCTTGGCAAACATATTTAAAGAAGAAAAAACAAAAGAGAAAAGAAAGGAAATTACAGGTTAGAGAAAAAATTAGAGAGCAAAGACTTCAAAGACAACAAGAATCATTAAATATTCGACATATGGATGATGAATTAGGTGTAAATAAAAATCAAATTATAGATAGTAATTCGAATATACTATATAATACGAGTAATAATACAAATGAGGATGATGAAGATAGGCATTTCGATATGAAAAATTTACGTCTACTTGAAAAGTCTGATAAAAAAGTAAAGTCTAAGAAGAGACAAAATCTTATAAAAGTTGCAACTAGTGAGTCTATCCAAATTGGATTTTCAGGAAGTATCCATGATCCTAGAGTTTCTGAGATATTCACCAACCCTGACTTTGCAATTGATCCAACAAATCCTTTATATAAACCTACAAATTTTAATGAGACTTTACTTAAAGAAAAACGTAAACAAAAAATTAAGAGGAATAATACTCCAAAATTATTGCATAATACTAATCAAGAAAAGAAATTTAATTTAAATATGATTCCTGATGATATCAATGACTCATTCACGCTATTATCGAATAAAAAGTCCAGAAAGTATTAATGTTATGTATCAGACTATATCAAATAATTATTTCAGATATATTAGTAATAATATTTAAAATACTAGACATTGCTCTTGTTAAAAAAAATTATAATTTTGCAAATTCATCACTCTAATTTAAGTTTTTCGAGAGTTTCTTGCACATTGATTGATAACTGCGAAGGTTTTAATATTTCATCCAATATATTTGGTAACTTATCAATATTGTCATCTTGAAAATCATATAAATTACTATTGAAGTGTGAATATGGGTAAAATAATATAGATTTATTATTAGAGGAACTCATGGATTGATTTATCTTTTTAAAAGTATTTGCAAGCTTCTGGGTTAACAAGAGAGCATTTAAATAATCCCCATCAAGTACAGATCTTTGGCACTCAATTAGTACTGTTAAAATTTCAACTTTTTCACTATTATCATTATTAATGTGGTTTAGAGTTAGTTCAACATTAAATATGTCTTCTGGTAATTTTACATCTGTGGGATCATCACTAGTTTCTACTTCTCTTGTAACTCCCCAATTTGTATTATAATCTTGACTTATAATGTTTCTTATATCATCTTCACCATGGGAAAAAGGACAATAGTATCTCTTACAATCAGGATAGGAATTACAAATTTTTGTTTTATAGGTATCTGGATGATATAGCTCTTCTTCCTTTGTATGAGCATATGGGCATATTCTTCCTTTTCTACATCTACATGCTAAAGACATCCTACGTTTAATCCCTTTTCTAAGAAAGTCTATATCAGGGCATTTAACTGATGAGTATTTGTACTTGTATGGATTTCTTCTTTGCCAGGCACTGCAGTGAGAATAGAAACATGTATCTGGATCCAAGCATTTCGATTTAATATGGTCAGTACATAATTTTGTTCGAAATTCACCTAACTCCTCATTACTTAGTGTTATATTCTGTGTTAATCTTCGCTTCTTTGTTGTGGTGTTCGCAGGACTCACCTGACATGTAGATTTCCTGATAGGAGTAATTGTAATCTTGCTCCTTGGTGATGAAGATGCCATCAAAGTGCCATAAACTAAATCCTGTAATTAAGATTTAATATACAAAAGCTAAAAAGTACTTAAGATTATTTAAAATATTCCACCCATGTTACTTTATATTACAGACTTCGCTTATAAAAATCCTAACCCTACCCTCTATCCTAGAATTTCCCTATTTTCCTACCTTTATCATCTAGTATTGTTTAACTAAATCTATTGTGATTTCTATATTTCTTCTTCTATTTTTACTTTTATCCTAAGGAAAAAAAAAGGTTAATTTATATTACAAAAACCGCCAGCGTCACATACGTCTAAGTTGTTAATTTTAGTATATTGGGCTATATTTGGAACTTGAGTTTTCACTGCTTCTGCAATAGATATAGCTCTAGATATGATAGGGAATTTCCCCCTAATTGTTATTGACTTATTTGCTTCATCCTAATATAAAAAAAGTGAGCAAACTTGTTCTTATTTTAAAATTAGGGTAGTATATGAGATGGTATATTCTAACATACCTTTTTAAAATGAGAAACACATTTCTCTACTATTTGTTGAAAACTTTTTTTACTCCCAGAGTGGACATTAACAAGTAAAGACCCATTCATTAAAGTCAAAATCTGATTATATAGCGGTGTTGAGGGGAAACAGGGTTTTTAGTGTAATGAAAGTATTACGTCTAGGGGAAATCGAAGAAATTTAATTTATAACAGCTTTTAAATTATCCTTGAATAAAAACATGTATGCTTTTAGGAGTGAATATGATCGTGGAGTTAATACATTTTCTCCTGAAGGGCGACTTTTCCAGGTAGAGTACGCAATGGCTGCTATGAAGGTAAGTTATTTGCTTGTGAATAATATGCGCTTCAAATTATCTGAAATATAACTAAATTTTCTTGTTCCTTTTAGTTGGGTTCTACAGCAGTTGGGATAAAGACAGAAGAGGGTGTTATACTTGCAAGTGAACGACGTATCACATCGACTTTATTAGAACCCAGCTCAGTTGAAAAGATTATGGATATAGATACTCATGTTGGTTGCTGTATGAGTGGTCTGGTTGCAGATGCAAAAACTATGATTGATCACGCCAGAGTGGAAGCTCAAAACTACTTTTTTACATATGATGAGCAGATGCCAGTAGAATCTGTAGTACAAACAATTAGTGACTTAGCATTAGATTTTTCAGATATCAAAGAGAAGGGTAAGAAGAAGACTATGTCTCGACCTTTTGGTGTAGCCTTAATTATAGCAGGTGCAGATAAGGATGGAAAATCAACTCTTTGGGTAACAGACCCATCTGGCACATATACTCAATTTACTGCTGCATCAATTGGAACAGCTCAAGAAGGTGCCGAGTCTATGCTGATTGAACAATACCATTCAAATATGACTTTGAAAGAGGCAGAAAATTTAGCTCTCATAGTTTTAAGACAAGTAATGGAGGACAAAATTAACTCTACAAATGTTGAGATGGCTTCTGTTACTAATGGTAAATTTAATATTTACAGGGATACTAGTATACAAGAAATTTTAGATAGACTTCCTCCCCCTACTCATATAACTCCAGCTCAGTTGTCTTAACTTATATGGATTATTAGAAATGAAACTTATGAAGAATAAAGTAATGATTAAATTTGATAGAGAGATAAAACAAGCCTGATTTTAGCTAAAATAAATAATTTTATAGTCAAACTTTATTTAATAATTACAAACTAAAGATATATCAATTAGTTAATAAGTAAATTGAGAATATTACGCTAATTTTGTTAATTTATGAGAAGGGGGTGGGGAAACCACGATTCTTCTCATTTTTTGATAATTTCCCTTAGTTTTTTGCGTTGATCTTTCATCTTTGTATAATTTGTATCTACATTATTGTTAATATCTTCAATAACTTCAGTTTGTTTTTTGAGTTCCAAGTTCATGTTTAAAGCTCTCCCATGCATCTCTTTTAATAAATCCTCAATATTATCTAGGTCCTTGTTGATGGAACTCTCGAAGTTATCGTCAGTACTTTTACACTTTGTTCTTAATACCTTATCTTTACCATCTATATCATCCCCTATTTGATTACCATTAATAGGAAAGTATTCATGATCATGTTTTGTTTGAGCACTCTTTTTATCCTGACTACACTTTTGTGGCTCACTATCTTTGTGACTAAAGAGTTCCTTAAACCATGCTAGTATGGGATGTTGTAATGAAAATATCACATAATCAGTTTTATCTAAGTTGTCTTTAATGGTTTCTGTATCATTTTTTATACGGTGAAGTTGTTCTGTTTGCTCGTTAAGTTTTGTTGCACTATTTCTAGATATTTCATTTGCACTTGCAGCAATCTTAAGAGTATTCCTCACACTTTTTTGACACTGATCTTGTAATTCACACAGTTCATGTTCTTTAGCCTTTGTTTCTTCTTCTATAATTGTTTGATTACTCATTCTATTAGGAAATGTCATTAAGTAAAAAATAAAATATATATTTAATATTTTAAAAAATATATTGATTTCTTTAACTAGTAAATATTGGAAGTACTCTCTTCTAAACGTATTCTACCAGAAAAAATCGACCAAACCCCAAGTTACAAGTACTCTATGCTTATTATCTGAAAAAACAGTGTAAATATCAAAAATATATAGAAAGACTTCCTAAAGGTGTTTAAATTAAGCTGGTAGTTGATATTTACTATTGCAATAAACTTTGCTGTCTCTAAATAAAACTGTTTGTAGAAGCTGATTATAGTTTATTGTAGTTTTTCTACAAGGGATTAATGGATTTTTAGCATAATATAGATCTTACTTTTAATAGCTAAAAAAAGCTCTAGAATTTAAAGGTATACAACTGGAACTATATTATTAAAAAAACCACTTGTGTGATATTTGCGCTATAGCTTCACTTCTTTGCTTGATCATTAGATGTAATAAGTGCGCAATCAATGATCTACTTAACTTTACCAATAAATGAATATTGCAAATTCTTGGAATTTACTAAATAAATCCTTAAGGTTACTATTAATCGTCTGCAGTTTTAGAGTTTAATATTTAATCTGTCAAGTATATTTTAAGTGTCCGATATTATAATAACTACTTTGACACTCTTAATATAACTTCACTTTTCACTTTTAAATATTAGATTCATTTATACATTATTAAGCTATTAAGTATACTTAGAATTTTTTTTCTAAATTTGGTCTCAATATCTATTGCTTTCAAAGATATAGTGAAAACTGGCTGAAGATAACTGAAAGTTTTATAGGAGAAGTGAAAGTATAATTATTTTCAATTCTCTTATATTATTTGTTCAGATATTACTACTTATTTAAATCCCAATGCTAAGAAGAAATAAACATCTTGTTTTTCACATAAAATTTACTAAATTTAGCTATTTACCAAAGCCACAAATAACCATGACCCAGGATTGAGTGACAAATTATAAATGAAGTTTCATTTTCAAAATATCAAATTCTATTTGTAGAAGCTTAATCAAAGATCTTTAATGTATATATTTAAATATGTTAATATTCAGACTTCAACTTTATATTACATTGCACTATAATTGAGATCACCTTTATAATTGTTAAATATATTGTCTTGATAAATAAGATAAAGTTGACAAGATTAAATGATCTTACTTTAATAGTTTATCTTTTTTGTCCTAAAACTTTTTAATAATAAATTCAGTGTATTGACAATTATTAAGAGTTTTTTTGGTCTGAATTTAATAAAGTCAATTGTAATAAATGAGATAAAAAAAAAATGTAATCGATTTTCGTAACTAAGGTATTCATTCCAAATGAAACTCGAACTTTTTTAATAGCTTTCCCACTTCTAAGCTAATTCATTACAAAAGTTGAGTTGATAATATTTCTATTTTTTAATTTCACAAAACAGGATTGAAGTAATCCCCAGAAGTTCAAATAATTACTGTAGGATTGATTACTTATAATACAAATGCATAACTGTTGTTTGTTATTGTTTATTACAATTTTTTTTTTTTACCTTATATTTTATATTTAGTTGAGAATTCCAATAATGAACTTTTTAAGTTTTCACAGCTGTTTTACGAATATTGATTTTGCAAATTCCTTATTGTTTACCAAATGTAAAAATAAAGAAATAAGTCAAAGAGAGATAGTATCAAATTGTAACTATTATATAAATATTTGCCTCATTACCAATACTGAAGAAGTAAATAATTGCAAGTATTATAAACCCAAATAATGAAATTATCGTGGAATTTACCTTATTGAATATAAAAGAATTTTGCAACTTAATGATAATTTAAACTTCTTTTTAGTTCTTAGCATTCATAAAATATATAACAGATTTACATATTTGCAATTACTAAATATTATATCCAAATAGGGTTTGATTGCCGTTCATGATATCCGTGTGAAAGTAAACCTGAGTAATTTGATGACTCCACAAATGAGTTTGAAATTGATGAATTGGAATTATCAAGAAAATTCAAGCCCCAAACTTCAAGATTTTTCTCAGCTAACTTGTTATCCTGGTGAGTATCTTTGTGTAAATTGGTATAAACAGGTATATTCGATAATATGTCGTAACTTTTCTGTTCAATTTCTGTAAATATATTTTGTGATCTATTTTTAACATCTACTTTATTAGCTAAAGAAAAACATTTCAATGCTATAATATCTTCTTCACTTGTTTCCTCATTAATACTACCAATTTTCTTAATATCTTTTTTTTCTCTGTATTGATTATGAAAACTATAATATTGATTGTTAACAAATGATCTATTATTTTTATTCATAAAGTCAAAGTTTTCATTCAATATAGATTCCTGGTGACAGTTTTCATCTTCATCAAGCATTTTTAAAATGTGACGATTCTGGAATTCTTCATATTTTGATATCCAGTAATTGACAGAATTATTTGTAGATTTTGTATTAAAGAATTCTTCATTTGGTAAAGTATTTAGAGTAGATATTCTGGGTGGAAGCAATTGCTGTGTCTCCAAATTTGAATAGTAAGGAGCTGATGATGAAGAGAGTACTGTGTTATCATTAGAAATCCATGGAGATGAATCTAAATCAGTAGCTGAATATGAAATAAAAGATGCAGATGTAAATGGAGTCATTGAGGGCTTGGTGGATGGGAACTTTGTCGTGGGAGGAGTTGCATAATTTTTTTTGTTCCGAGACTGAGATATTGAATTATTGTTTGATAATGAAAATGATTGCTGTAGAGGCACACAACTTATAGGACTAGAAACCACATCTATTGAATGAGGAGTTATAGTATCGTTTTCTGTTATACTTTGGCTATATGTTAATTTTGGAGTTACAGTCTTATTAATAAATTGACCATAATTTGTAATTAAATTGATATTCATATCTTTTTTATTGTCTATACTAAATTGGTAAAAGCTGTTATACTGCTTACGATTATATATAAGAGGGATATAAGTTTCAACAAGTGAATCAGCTAAATAAAGTACTGTTTCATTTCTCACTAGAGCAAATGTCTTGAACATTCCACAGGGAAATCTAGAATCTGTCTGTATATCATATGGATTTATCAGTCTAATATCACCAAAGCATATAGAAGGTATTAAGCTTGTTTTTTCAGAATATTGATTGCAGTTAGTAGGATTTGAAATATTAGTTCTGTCCAAATCTTCCCCTTCAGATGCAATATAAGAAGGCATATCCTGCAAACGAATCGTAATCTCAAAGTAATCAAAATCATATAGATTTGTTATCTTAGATATTTCAAGAGTTGGTATCATCTGCTGAATTGAGTTTATAAATATATTCAAAATATTATTTAGACAATATAGGATCTCTTGTTTTTCAGACTTGTTTTCAGCAACCAATAATGCATTATAAAAATATGTTTGCTCTTTAGTTCTCTGGTATTCATACTCATTGTTATTAATTAGTGGTATAGTCAACTGAAATTCTACGTTGTTACGTTTTCTCCATCCAACAGGTTTCAAAGATATTACAGATTTATTTATATTTTGATAATTAAACAGTTTTCTAAATTCTTGTTGAATAATTTCAATCTCATCCTCACATCTTATATTGTGAATTTTAGCTAATGTTAATTGAAAGAAAGATGCCCCAATATCAGCTAAACCTTGTATTGAGGAAAATAAACGTGATTCATTTATTTGCTCAGGTGAAAAGCACAAGCTGCCACCAATACTTTCTCCAAAATCCCTATTTCCAACGCTTGTAATATTATGAATACTTGCACTTGGGAAAACTATTGGAATAGTTACCCATACCTCTCTAGCTCTATCAAATTCCATCACTGTATCTTTTTCAGTAGAACTTACCCAAACATCATTATTGGTATTACTTCCATTAAAAAGTAAGTTACTTGTAGCTATAAGATCCTTATTGATTGAACTATCATAAACATAATTATAAAGTAAACTTTGTCTATCCACACTTTTTGGGTTTATATTGCAGCTACTTAACCTACTCGCTTTATTTGCCAAATTTTGCGATACTGATATCCCACTTTCTTGGTTACTACCAAACATTCTAATTTATTACCACTCTATTTTATTACCTTGTATAAGTTATATATGAATGTTATTAGACTTAATTTTTATTTTTTTAGCTTGAAATATCATAGAAACTCTGGAATCTAAATCTCTTTAGTTGTATTTATTACTAAAGATATACTCAAGTCTAAATAATATTTAGCTTCAATTTATTAAAAAGCAATAGCAAATATTAAAATTTACTAGGACTTTATTTAGAAGCCTTGGAATACCTAAAACTTTTCTATTATGAGAGCTCTGCCTATTTTATAAGCTCATGCAAATTACTGCTAGACCCATTCCGGCGGTCCAGTCAAATGTCAATACATGCCAAAGTGCGCCACCCCACAAATAGATCATAGCGCAATACAAATATTAAAATGTGACCTTTTTTTCTTTTTATCCAAATTGGAACGATCCTAACAAAAAATAAGAAAAAAACAAATAATAACTTAGTAAGCAATATGTATGCAAATATTTATATTTTGTAGATACACTTGAATTAAGTAACATATACATGAAGTTATATTTCTAAATTCATATATTTGGGATAGCTGAGTCACTTATATCTAATATATGCTTATAATTAACTATATGGCCTATCATATCACTATATTACATAAAACTTAACCATAAAGATGTGGGGGATCTTATTTGTAGTGCTATTCTGTAATATTATCTAATTCTTCCTTCCGTTCTTCAATGAGCTTCAAAATATCCCTTCTAAAACTTTCATCTATAGAGATATCTAGTCTAGAAGTTTTATGTAAATTCATTTGCTTTACAAGTTCTTTTTCCTTCTCTTGTTCTATAGAAGTCATTACTTCTTCATCATTATTAAAGAGTCCATAGTATTGGTAGGGCATCGAACTTGGAAAAGAGGATTCCATCTTAAGATCACTCTCAGTTACATAATATTGTGATTCATAAAGAGCCTTTGCCCTACCAAAGTACTTATACGTCGAATTTGGAATAGAAATCCCACCTAAAGATTCAATATATTGATTATACCTAATACGATGCTCAGGTCCACCCAACTCTACAATTCTACATTCCCACTTATATTTCTCTTTAAGTAAAGTGTTAATTTCATCATTCAATTCTCTAATTTTACTTTCATCTGTCAAGTTTTCATTTTTTATCTCTATAACCTTTCTTGATATATCATTCATTATCAGACTTCGTCTAGATAAAAATAAACAATATATTATAAATAAGAAAAGTAAAATAAATTCAGGGTGTAATATCAAATTCTGACTTACATTCTTTCACATTCTCTTACAGTGGTAATTACTTGAGAATTTCGTGGTCTATCAGTATCTACAGGAGAAAAACCTTTTACAATTCCTTCCTTTACTGCTAGCCATCTATTTAGCATCGAACATGCCTTTTCAGCATTTCGAGCCATACTAATTTATCTTAGATTTCTATGTAAAACTTATTTCGGTCCTTTTTCTTAGTGGAGAATAGTTATAATGGAACAAAAAGGTCATTTCAATTAGCCATGTTACCGCTCAAATGATTCCACGCACTACAAGTGCCTGGGACCAACTTGTCTATAATTTCTTCAGGTGCAATGAAAGGTAACTAGTAGTCTAACAACACTTCTAAGGAAATAAATTTTGGAAATCCCTAAGTATTTAAACACCAATAATTCTCTATTAAGTTAATCCTCTTTAGATAAAATAAATAGATTGATGTTTCATAATATAAACACGCTGGATATACCTTTGTAAATTTAGGAATGAAACTTCGGAATATTGTCAGTATCAAGTAATATAACTAGCTAATCTATCAGGGGGAGTCACAAATCCCAGCAATAATTGCTTCACTTGTTTGCTAAATTATGTTCAGTTTGTCTGAATTTAGAACTACAAAAAGTATTAAATATACACATATCTAAATTGCAAGAAACGGAACAATATAATTAAGATTTTAATTAGGACAAAATAACTTTGGCAGATATTTCAATACTTGACCATAAAGGGACTATTGATAAGAGGACTACCAAAGTATCAATGATCTATCTGGATATTAAAATTGAACAATTAATAATAAAGAATTAATTGAACCAAATATAGAAATTTGCAATATTAATTGATCTGATTATCGCCGTATCAATAGTCTAATACTTCAAGCTAATAAAAATAAATGAACTAAGTTGAAGTGGCTTGTAAATTAAAGATAGTTCTAGATAATTTATAATATATTAGAGTAGCTTACAATAATGAGAAGTATACCAAAGATATCAACTGAATCTCATCTAGATGAATAATTATGTTCTTAATTAAATGCCCTTGATTGACTTGATTCTTGGCCTCTTTTTTCAGAAGAAAAATGGAGCTTTACAGGATTCATCAATCTCTTGATAATATCATCTACTTTAAGTATCCTGATAAATTCATATGAATTAGGCTTATAATCCTTTTCTTTAAAGCTTTGATGTAGAAAGTGGTGGATTATGTCCTGAGCAGCTTTAGATCTCTTCAAGTTACCGCCAGGAGTCAGCTTAACAATATATTCGTAATCTCTAACACAAGAATATGGAGCACATATTGGAATAATTGCAATTATATTTGGGTCTATATCAACTCTATTTGATTTTAATAAGTATTCTCGAATATTCTCAAACTCACGGTTCTCAATAGTATTGTCAACATTCCTTTCCTTGTAAATTCGTTCTAATCTTTCTTGTTCTTTCTTCTTCTTCTCTTGTTGTGTTATATGTAATGGCTTTGGAATATCTATACTGGAACTAGGTTCTTTAGACTCAACAGTCGGGGATTTAGCTGAGTGGGTAAGTTTCATATCCTTACTACCAGTTAAAACCATCCTTAATTTCCTTTCTTGCTCATCTTGTTCTCCATATTTAAGTGCCATCTTCTTTAGTTTAAATTTTTTTCTTCGTGAAAGTTTTTGATTTGTACTTTGATTATTCCCTAATTCTCTTGATCTACCTCTTGATGATATATTTGGTATCTTCAGTTCAATTTTTCCATTAACAGATTCACTTGAGGTATTTAAATTTATATCTTGCAATTTATCATTTTTCTTATACGAATATAGGTCATTTAAATGAGCCCTTTCATCATTTATATCTTCAAGAAAACTTTTCACATCAACTTTTTTATCTAATTCAAAATTAGTGTCTACTGTAAATCTGTGTTTTTTAGAGGTCTTCTGTTGAGAAATCATAATCATCCGTTGAAATTCCTCAGGTAAATAGGGTACTGCATCTGATATAAATCTTCCTCTTTCACGCATATGGGCCAAATTTTCTAATTCCAAGTCTATAGGGTCAAATCTGATCTTTTGAAGCAATTCACGAGCATTCGGAACATGATCAGGGATGAAACCTCTAGGAGTTGGACCACCATCAATTGAACGGCGACGATAATTCTCTCTTAATTTGTTATAAAATTCAGAATGTGAGTCAATCCCTTCAAAATAGCAATTAACTTTGCGATTAGCAGATGGTGAAGGTGATGAATCTAAGTTCTTTAGCCAAATTGCAGAGTTCTCGAGACTTTCATCAGATGAATTCATAGATAATGAAGATCCCAAATTTTTAGTTTCACTATGAACTATATCTGATACATTGGGATCTACTTTCATTGTATCCATCATTTCTTCAGAAGATGAGGAAGCCGCTGGAAATTTTACACGATGGGATAGTAAATCAGCTGGTGTTGGTAAAGTTGATTCAGAAAATCCTAAAGGTGGAGGACCTTCATCTACGGAAGATCTTCTGCTAGACATTCTAGGTGGTGTTAATGAAAATCTGGATGACTGTTGATGGACTCTAAGAGTGGATTCACATTTTGAACTATCTGTAGATGATTTTACTCCATCACTTAAATTATTATCAATTCCATATATCTGATCATCATCCTCTTTAATTACTGTACTAGTCAAGATCTCATATAAGTTTTCCATTATATTTTCTGTTGTGTTACCATTACTAGTTGACTCATCAATTGATAAGGGATCAAATGGCTTTGAAGGTAACAATTCAGGGGGCAATTCATCAAATTGAACACGATGTGGTATCTCTAAAGGAGGTATTACATCACTTATATCCCCAGCTGAAAAGTGAACATGAACTCCAGTAGAATTGCTTGAACGTCTGTTACTGGTAGCTGATTCTGATGGACAATTATATGGCTGATTAAATGTGCTGTTTAAATCATTATCAGAATTTACATGTAATTTATCGGATATATTAGAAGTTAAGTTCACTTTTATTTCAGTGTCCATCACTGTTTCACTATGAGTACTATCCTCAAACTTGGAATTTATGTCTTCCAAATCTGACAATTCCTCCTTTCCAGCTTGTTTCTTATTCTTGATAAATACGAGTGCAATGCCCATTTCAAGTTTCAAAGGAGGTAAAAAGTTTTTTTTGCCTCTAATTACAAAACTACCTGTAGTTAAGTACTCACCACTAGGAGCAGTTTTGCTAACTTGATCTGGATAAACCCACCAAGCTGAAATGACAGTCTTATTTGCCCAAGACCTACTGTAACAAATACTCATTTGCCCTGCTTCACATAAAGTATTCATTGGGATATCGGCAAGATTCTTGGGATTCTTTACAATGCAAGTTGTTGCACCATGAATGTCAGCATGAATATAACGATCATTTTTCTCTAAATAGCGACGATACAAAAGCTCATTCTGACTTGAATCATTTCCACCAATCACAAGAAAGCCATCCGAAGATATAAACCAATGAAATTTCTCAAACCAATAACTCTGTCTAATCTTGTGAATTCTATTTACTCCTGTATTTAAGGGTCCAGTTAACTTTTCAGTATTTCTATTTGCTGTTTTAGTAACTTTATTAAGAGCTCGTTTATAAGCACTCTTTGTCCTTTCAAGTTTAGCTGATATATGCTTACTCTCTTCATACTCAGATCGTATATTTGCCTGCATTGATTTTGATATATTTAAATAAATCTCAATTCCTTCTTGACTTTTTAGCTTACTATTTGACTCTCCATATCCATATTGACTGTAATCAAAATCTTCAGGAAATTCATCCGCTCCGAAGTAAACTACTACTCTATCATGTTCCAAATCCAAAGATTTTATATACTTTGCAATGGGATGGCCAATTTTCCGCTGTTGTCTAACTTCATTGCATATATCTTTCCACTGAGCACCAGTAGCTATCAAATGCCGTGTCAGAAGCAATATTTTCTCAAGTAATAGTTCACAACACTCCATAAAATTAGCCCTCTTTATGCATGCATCTTTCTCTTCAACAAGTTCTTTGAGTCTTCTTTCTTGATCTATACGTAATTTATCAATCTTACTATTTATTGCCTTCTCTTCTTGTTGAATCTCCTTTGTCTCCTTATTAATATCAATCGAGCTATAAAATTCATCTACACAATCACTGAATTTTGACGTAAAACGATTTACTATTAAGCCATCTTTAGGTAGTGTCTGAACTGAATATATCCATTCATGATCTTTTACATAAGGAGAAAAAGAGATATATAATGGTTCAGTTTTGTCTTGCTCAGCTTTTGCTTTACATTCTGAAGAGACGTGAGTTTCAACTTGTTGCAAATCTCTCAATACTAAATCACCTTCCTTCATCTGATCTCTTGAGGTTAAACAGAGAGTCATTATACCCGATACTTCTGAATTACAAAGTATTCCAAGTAAATACTTAGTGTCCTTAATACATCCAATAAACTTCTTAGAAATATCTTTAATAGATGAAGAAGTTACCAATTGATCTTTATCTAAACCATACTTCTCTAATAATTGCTGTAACATAATAGGATGGCAAAACCTTAATATCTTCCCTAATAATACTTGTGAAGTAATTCCACTAGGTTGATTACTTGGAATAGTATCATTTCCCTGTTTACTTCGTCTATTTGTAGATCCCCCTGAAATTTGTAATTGCTTCTTTTCAGATTCTGCTTCTGCCTCTTTTATCATAATGTTTAATTGATCCTCTAAATAGCTTTCATCCAACCACTGGATTATCCAAGGTGCTTGATCTACATCTATATCCGGAGCTGGAGATCTAAGTAGAGGAGATACAACATGAGAATAATCGATCTCAATGCCATTTCCCCAGTTATAGCGTTTACCAATGGACAGATTACCATTATCTCTAAGAATAACTAAAATATTGTAGTTGTTATCTGTCAAGATAATGTTACCTGCTACGAAGAACTCCAAAATCAAATGAAATATATTTTCACCAAATCCAAAAGTCAACTTAACAATCCTATCTAGATCCATTTGTACCATATCAACTAATTTCTTGCCCCTTAAATACCTTCTTAATTTATTATTGAAATATGAAATGCTCACAACCGAAGAAGAATTCATAGTTTGTTGGGATCCCCTCTTCCAGTGAGTTGTATGAAACCTAATACCTGCCTCAATCAATAAAAATAACTTTCCTTCCCCACCAAATTTCAGTAAGTATGTTCTATTATTTATATCATATATATTTATCAATTTTTGACCCTTCAAATCTTTTGCTATGGAGTGAACCATAGCACATATGTCAATTGCTGTCATACGGCTCTTTACCATGGTTAATTCTCTTTAATTCGCAAACTCAGCACTTATACTTTTATCTCATATGAAAATATGCCACGTTGTATGTTTGAGAACATACAAGTAGTTTAATTCAAAATCCCTGTGCTCTTTCCTCAGGCCCTATTCTTCTGCACGCAACCCAAAAAGTCTAAAAAGTCTCTTTCAAACGAGAGATATCCCAAAAAATTAATGATATGTCCCTATTAAGCTTTTTTCTGGGATATATATACAACCTTCTACTTATTACACCCTTCTTTATGTATTTTAAAGCTTAAATTCAAGTTTATATTATTCCTGCAAGTAAAGTAAGCGCCAAAACGACACCCACTGGAAAAAAACCGGGATGGGTGCAGGGTAAATTTTAGATACTTTTGAAAGTGGATAAGCTGAATACTTAACTTTTATCTAGAACTTGCTCATCTCTCAAGGAAATTGTAATTTACATATTTATAGGTGTCTATACGATTTTCTGTTGCATATCTCTGTCTATATTCTATTATACTTAATATTGAACCCAAAGAGTAAACCAAGTCTAGTCACATAATATATGAAAATATATATAGTTTGCTAAAGCCACACTCAAATATTAGAAAAAGTAGAAATCAGATATTTATATACTCCAATCTCTTATTCTTGTGAATTAGTATTACTAAGTACCTTGTATATCTCAAGTTCCCTCGCTTATTCAATAGTGTCTACTTCCACTGGACACATTATTCCAAAAGTTTAAATTAGTATAAAATGTCAAAACTTAAACCTCAATATCAGACATTTCCGTTGATACGTATAACACTGATTGGACCATACAATTCTGGAAAGTCAACGATCGCAGATACTTTCGTAAATAATCAGTACACAGGAGGCTCATGCTCTTCGCCGCTTCCTCAGTAAGTTTGCTTCCTCTAAAAATAAACATAATTTCAACATTTTTTTTATATGAAGATTGTATTACCGTACTATTAGACTACCTCCAGATGGTTCAGAAATTGGTGATCCAACTTCTATTTGTGTTGAAATTGAGGATCTTCCTGGAATTAATGTCTCTTATTTAGACGAAAAATTTCTAAGTCATTATTTCAATATGAATAGGAGAGATTTATCAATTCCTGCGAAATATAAGGATATTCCACCCTTTTCAATATGGGATCCACCTAAAGTGCCAATGTTTGCAGGGCAAAAATATCAAGCACTCAGCCAAGGTCGAATGGGTTTTATACTTGTATTCGATATCAATGATTCAGAATCACTTCATTCCATTGAATTTCTGTATCAAAAATTCCAAAATCTTATAGAATCAACAGAGTCATTTATAAAACCAGTTTTATTTCTATGTGCCAATAAATTTGACTTAAATATTGAAAAGAGTGCAGTTGAAAAAAACATAATACAGATTGAAAATTTTGCGAGTAAGATGTTTGTTCGACTCTGGAAAGTTTCAGCTCTCACAAACAAAAATATCAACCATGTAAGTTTTGTACACAAGTAGATACAGCTATACATTGCTCATATTATACTCCTTATAATTTTCAGATGTTCAAAGATATGTTATATTTAATATATGCAAACGCTTCTCTTTGGCAAATAGATCTCAGATATTTGGTGAGTCCTTATATTATTGTCATCGTTTAGAATAATATTAATTAGTTAATTCCTGTAGTCTTCAAGTTCCGAATCTGAGGAAGAGTCTGGAGGCTTCTCTAATTCATGTATAAACATGTAACTTCTTAAATTAGATAAATTTGCCTATATCTGTTTCTACTTGTGTTGTGACTTTCTCATCTTCATACAGTATTTTAACCGGGAATAACCCGAGACATTTAAAGCGGTAATATTCCCAATGTCCTCGATTGACATTAAGGCTATAGGAGACTTACAACTAAGTTGCTATATTGCTATAGTAAAGACAAAATTTATTATAAAATTGCTGAGATGTCAAGTAGAGATGGAAGTGGTTGTGGAAATTTAAGAGGTAGTAGAGGTGGGAGTTTTAGAGGAGGCAGAGGAGGTAGAGGAGGTAGAGGAGGTAGTTCAGGTAGTTCAGGTAGTAGGCAATCATCCACTGGTCCTCCATCCTCTATTATTGAAGTTGGTAAAGTATTACATTCTACTGAAAATGAACTTGTTTGCCAAAGCTCATTGAAAGATCAAGTTCCATATTTTAATGGTAGGATATTTCTAAAAAATAAACAGGAGATAGGCAAAGTTGAAGAGATTCTAGGTCCAATAAATAACTATTATTTCTCAATAAAAATGCAACAAGATATTAAGGCTGAGTCATTTTCTGAGAATACTAAAGTATTCATTGATCCACAGCAATGTCTTCCAATATCTAGGTTCCTTCCAAAACCAGCCCAGAGTAAAATTGTCAAAAAGTCAGGTGATAGTTCCATAAATAAAACACGAGATAGAGGACGTGGAGGATTTAGAGGTCGAGGTGGATCCCCGAGTAGTTCATTCAAAGGTAGAGGTGGTAGAGGGGGCTCTCCAGGTAGTGGTTTCAGAGGTGGAAGAGTAAGACCTTAATAATGCCTAATTAAATCTATATATGCCATTTAAACTCATGTATTCTGTTTCTAAATAGTATTGTAAATACTTTTTGCTTCTTCTTACTTATTTATACTCGTTATTTTAATTTTTAAAACTAATTTCCACTTAAAGTTTTACTTTTCTAGATGGTGTTCTTGATACTATGGAATTTCCTTTAACTGTTTTCTTTAATTTGAATCTTGTCTTTCCCTTTTTAATTTTTGAATTTGAAGATAAAACTGGATAACCCTTCCCCCTAACTGCTACCTTTGCTAAAATTCCAGTTTCTAGTAGCATTTCAATAACTTGAGATGCAATTTCCAGTTCAATATCTAGAGCCATGGCAAGATTATCTCGGTTAACAAATTTTAAGAATTTGACAACTTCTAGAGCTCTGTCATATATATCAATATTGCTGTTAAGAGTTCTTATTGTTCGATCATCTTGAGGAGATGTAATACGTTGAACAAGACTATTGGTTTCAAACTCCCCATGTAATAAATCAGATGACATAGTCTGCCCCTCTTTATGTTGATATCCTTGAATTGTTTGTTTATTCACCATCCTCCTAACCATACTTGGCGGAGTATCATTAATTAGTTCTTCACCAGTATCAACTCTCTTTGAGATATGTTTTTTGAAGGTCTCGTCATATTCATCTACTATACTTCTCACCTTCACTGATAAAGAATGAAATTTCGTTTCAACATTCCCAATAGTAGTGTCCATTGGAATATCACCATAAGACAAAATATCAGAAGTTCTTGCAGGACGGAAGTGATTAGGTTCATAATCACTAGGTACTTTATCTTCATAATACCAAAGCTTCATCGACATATATCGAATTTCAGGTAATGGAGACAATGACTGAGTTAGCAATATCAATGTTCGTAGCAACTGAATAGTCTGTTGTCGAGCATACTCTTTGCTACATCCACTATATTCATTTCCAATTCTTGAACTACCAATTACTTTATTTTCATTTGTCACTCTTTCACAGTTTATATCAGTCATACCGTTAGCATTATAGCTGAAATAAAAATGATAACTTTCAATTAGCTCATCACATGACCCATGTATTCCAAATACTAAAAGCTTTAGGTATTCCTTTTCTAGGGCATCAAATACTCCATCTTCAAGCCAGTTTAAAATTAGTTTAGACTCATTGTTAAATGGCCTTAAAACTTTTAGCTGTAAACCTGAGACATTCTTATCCTCAAAGGCTTCTTCATCAAATAGATTACGTAAATATGCCACAGATGACACAGCTGTTCTTATTGCATTTCTCATCATATTAAGAGATTGAATTTGCGTTATTTGCTAGTTTTTTTTTCGAAAAGTCATGAAACAAAGTGATATGTGGGTATCTACATTTATAATATTGGGACTGTATTGTCTTGATACTTACCTGTTGAGTCTGATTTACAATCTGTGTTGTTGCCATTGTAATTAATTTATTAATTATTCAAGTAGTTTAAGTTATACTAAGCAATGGTATTACCATGACTATTTAATGGGGGTTATTAATGTTGCATGCGAGAATGCCGGTATTCCAAATTCAATAGGCGGCACATTCTGAACCCTTGGAAATATAAAAGAGGAATTAATAATATGGAGGACTCTCAAGATAATAATAAACTAAAGGGGCCTAGATCTCGCTGGGATGAGAAAAGTGATAAAGAGAGAATATCTGCTAGTTTAGCCATAAGTGCAGCTCAAGAAGCCCTAGAAAAGGCAAGAAGAGCAGCTCTTGTGCAGCTACAAATTCAGCAACAGCTGGCAGCTTTAAGAAAAAACAATTTTTCAAACTCAGAAACCCCATTATTAAATCCAAGAGATGAACCATACAGAATTAGTGGATTTGAACGTGAATCAGATGGAGAAAATAAAACTGTATCTGTGAAGCCTCTGGTACTATCAACTCTTAAAGTTAACATGAATATAGAGAGAACTAGGAAACTTAGAAAAGAGATACTAGATTCAGCTAATAACAAGTCTGGTAAATTTGCTGAAGATCTTACTGGATATGATCCGACCTTAATAACAAAAAAAAAGACTAAGAAAGGTCTGCGCTTTATAAGAGCTGGGACATTTATTCAAAGGGAAGAAGCAGAACAAGAATCAGTAAATGGAAAAAAAAAGAGGAGTTTAAGAGGAAATAATGAAATGTGCTATTTGAATGATACAGATATATTGTCAAGGAAACCCATACCTGAATTTGAATCCTGGGACTTACAATTTATAAAAAGGAAGAATAGTGAATATAATGAAGAATTCCCATTTGAAATATTATATTCAAAAATAACAAATTTAATAGAACATCCAGTCCCTATAGAACCTTATTATGATCCTGATACTGCAGCAGTCCCTCTTGTTACTCTTATACCTGCTGAAAGAGCCAAACTACGTCGACGTAGGAGACAAGAAAAAGAACAAGAGAAACAGGATAGAATTCGAATGGGACTAGAACCTCCACCTCCACCTAAAATAAAGTTATCGAATCTATTAAATGTATATGGAGATAGAGCTGTTTTAGATCCCTCAAATATTGAACAACAAATTAGAAAGCAAATGGAGGAACGAGTTAAGGCACATGAACAACGAAATTTAGCTAGACAACTAACACCTGAGGAGAGAAGTAAAAAAAATGCAGAGAAGTGGCAAATGAAACCATCAGATAGTGTGGTATCCTGTGCAATTTTTCATGTTGAAAAGTTGTTTTATAAGCGTTACATATTTAAGATAGACAGAAATGCTAAAGATTGCCATTTAACAGGATGTTGTGTTGTAAATTCCAGTGGGCCATCAATTATATATATAGAAGGTAGCCAAAAGTCCATTAAATTCTATAAAAATCTTATGCTAAGGAGAATAAAGTGGGATGAACCTTCTAGTGAAGCAACTTCCTGTGATATAGTATGGGAAGGTACTGAGAAATCACAGTTATTTAAATCATGGAAACTATATTATTGTCATTCTAGCAGTGATGCTTATAGTTTTTTTTCAAATAATAATGTTCTTCATCTTTGGGATATATCTCAAAGTTTTAAAATTAAGAGTGCTGATATCTAGAAGATCCATAAACTTTTATAATGCGGCGCTTCTTCATAGGTAGTGTCACCTTTTAACTTGTAAAGTGATAAAATATTCTCATTTTCACTTTAATCATGATACCAACGAATTTACAAGGTTATTATGGCTGGTATTATTATCATGAAAATGGATTTGACAATAGGAGATTTACTCAGAAATTGCTTCCATCACTTACATCACCTACAAGCCACATTGCAGTACTGTCAAGTAATATTCAATGTTATAATAATGAGATATCCTATTTAAAAATTAAAGATCTAACATATAAATCTTGGTGTTTTCCTAATACCTTTATAATTACAAAAGAAGAAAATGAACTTATTAATAGTGCAAGGATAATCCAGGAGGAGCAAGTTTATTTTATGGATGGAGCTAGTATCTTAGTAAGTTATCTTCTCGATTTAGATAACCAAAGTTCTATCCTAGATACATGTGCGGCTCCAGGAGGAAAGAGTTTGATTTTTAGCTTTAGAATATCCAGATTATTACAGCTTAATACATGTACTACTGATAAAAATAATGTACTACTAGTTTGCAACGAATACAACTATAGTCGTCTACAACGTCTAAAAACTATCCTAAATAAACATTTAGGTAAGAATCTTATGAATCAATTGAAAATTGAATTAATAAGAAGTGATGCTTCTGATATCTCACTACTTAGGGCCCTTAAAAAAAAGACATTTAATAGAATACTTTTAGATGCACCTTGTACATCAGATAGACACTTATTACTAAATAAGAGTATCCAAAATTGGTCATTAGGGACTGTCAAAAAAAGTGCTAAGAAACAGTTAGAAATTTTATCCAATATATATCCTCTATTAGAGAAGGGAGGAATATTATTATATTGCACATGTGCATTAAGCTTAATTGAAAATGATGATGTTATTTCTAAATTTTGTAAGAAGTTTAGATACAATCCTAATGAATGTTTACATGATCTGTCCAAGGTGGTTAGCAGTTTTAATAATAGAAATACTAATACTTGCTGTATTAATTTAAACCCTCTTGAAATGAAATATTATAAACAAAATAAAGATTTTAAATATAGAGAATTGGATGAATTGGGTATTTCAATATATCAAAGGAACAAAGTCCAACAAATAAATGATAGTGACAATGAAAAAATTGACAATATTTTGGAAACGAAATCAGAAATAAGTGACTATTGCCAAAAGGAAATGGATTTGTTGAGCTACAGAAAACAGGTTTGTTCAGAAATTATTGGAACAGATCAACAAAATTTAGAGTCAAGGGAATATGAAGTAATAAATCAAGATCTTAGCTATTATCAATTCTTTATGGAATATACAAAATATGGTGCATATATATTACCAGATAGTAATTGTGGATTAGGCCCACTTTTTATTTCAATTATAACAAAGTAAAGATGATTATCCATATATATTATGTATATATTGTTTTTATTATATTTCAGGTCTATCCTATATTTAATTAATTGTACCAATTATTAAATTATCTTCTACTTGTTACTGTTGCTCTTTGCAATCCACTATTTTCTGTAGAGCTATTCATTCCTTCAATTGTATTTGGATCTACAGAAAGTATTGAATAAATAATAATTCCAATAATAAATAACCACCAATAACGTCGCATAAATGACACATTCTTTATTTCTTTATTGTTATGCTTATTATCAGACTTGTTACTTAATAAAGGTTCTATTTTGATGTCATCCATTTGGTGTTGTTCTATAAATTCGACGTTTACAATTACATTATCACTTGTATTTAAGTTAGAATATGCACTTAATCCAATAACTTGTCTATTTAAGAGGAATACTGTCAAGATAATTTCCGAAGCTATTTTGGATTTTATGAATGTATTTAAATTAGGAATTTGGAACAAGACTCCATCATCCTCCTGAAACAAAATAATACAATTAGTTATATGCAGTTAAACATACAAGGTATTAATGACTTACATAGATACATGAAGATCTCCCCTCTGAATAATTAACTGATAAGGGTAGTGTAAACTTGTTATTATTCTGAATATCTAGATGGGTCCTTTGTACAATATTATTACATCTATACTCAACATCTATATGATCTAACTCATTAGTATAAACTTCTGAGATAAGTAGTAGTAGTAATACACTATACAGACAAGACAAATTCTTCATTTCAAGAAATTCCCCTTAGTTCTATACAGGTACTCTGAAGAACAGAAATACGTGTGGCGGCAATGTATGGAGATTATTTAATAGTCTTAAGTATAGAAATATAAGTTATAGAATTCAATTACAACTATTGTATTCCTAAAGTATATTAATATTATAATTGGAATAATATTGGAGACGAGATATATAAATAATTAATTAAAAATACTCACTTAAAGTATTAAAGATTCATTGGATCTAAATAAAGTCATAAATACCACAATTATGCTGTATCTTCTTTAGAGAAGCTAATATGAAACCATAAAATAAGGGATTTGGTTTCATTGGTCTCGAAGTAAATTCTGGATGGTACTGACAAGCTATGAAAAAGGGATGAGAGGGTAATTCAAGAATCTCATTTTTCTCACCATCAGTATCTTTACCAACAAATCTTAATCCATGTCTTTCCATTAAGGATACAAATTCTGGATTAATTTCATATCTATGACGATGTCTTTCTCTAATAGTATATAATTCTTCACCTGTATCATGACATATTGTAGTGGAAAAAGGGAAATTGCATTGATAGTAAAGTTTGTATGCAAGAGAATTCTTGTCACGAATAACAGTATTCCATCCACCAAGTCTCATTGTACCACCTTTTACCGAACTACAAAATTCGGCCATAGATATAACTATGTGAATAGATCTTGATGATAAATTAGAAACAGTTCCTTGACTCAAGATTTCTTCTTCTTTGCCAGATCTACTTTTTTGGTGAAAAAGTGTCAAATCTTCTATACTAGTAATTGGAGGATTACAAATACTTGAGAATTCATTCTCAAATTCCTGAGAAATAGCCAAAGGAAGATTCATTACATTTTTTGCAAATTCAATAGCAGCTAATTGCATCCCTAAACATATTCCTAAAAACGGAATATTATTGGTACGGCAATAATTTATTGCTGCTATTTTTCCATTAATACCTCTCTGTCCAAATCCACCAGGAACTAAGACACCATCTACTGATCTTAACATCTTCCAAGTACTTTCGCTTTTACTTGAAGTGCCACATTCTCTATTGTCAATATCGTAATCATCATCACCATCATCTTCTAATTGATTTGATTCAATCCACAATATCTTCAATCTTACTTTTAAATATAAAGAAGCATGTTTTAAAGCCTCAAATACACTTAAGTAAGTATCTGCAGAAGCAATATATTTGCCAACAATACCTATCTTAACACTACCATTTACAAATGGATCGTCAGTTTTAGGAATTTGACTACTATAATTGTCAGTTAATTTATCAGTATCTTTATTTGCACAATCATTTAATTTAATCATTTCAATATAACTATTCCATTTATCCATTAATTCTCTAGGTTCTACAATTGGTAGACCAAGTTGTTCGCATATTTTATCTGCTACTTTCTGACTCTCCAAAAGTTCTACAACACAACAAGCATGTTCAACAGAATGTACAGATATTATATTTTTCTTTGGAACTTGAGTAAATACTGTTAGTTTATTTTTACAAGAATCATCCAAAGGTAATTCACAACGACCAAACAAGAAGTCAGGTTTAAGACCAACTTCACGCAATCTTGCAACACCATGTTGAGTGGGCTTTGTCTTAAGTTCACCTCCAACATAAGGTAAATAGCAGACATGACAAAATATTAAGTTTTCTGGTCCCACATTAGATAAAAATTGTTGTAATGCTTCCAAGTAAACTGAACTCTCAATATCTCCAACTGTACCACCAACTTCTACTAAGCATATATCTGGAATACAATATTTATCTGAACTGTCATAATATCCAGTCATTCCAACCACTTTTAATCTTTCTTGTATATAATCTGTAACATGAGGAATAACTTGTACTGTTTTACCCAAATATTCACCTCGTCTTTCTCGATTAATTACTTCAGAATATATCTTGCCTGTTGTAATAGAATTAGAATTATTCAAGTTAATATCTAGAAATCTTTCATAGTTCCCTAAGTCTAGATCAACCTCTTCACCATCATCTAATACAAACACTTCACCATGTTCAAAAGGAGACATTGTCCCTGCATCAATATTCAGATAGGGATCTATTTTAATGGCTGTTACATTATAACCTCTACTTTTCAAACATAACCCAAGAGAACTTATAGTTATTCCTTTACCCAAACCACTCAAAGTCCCTCCGGTGACAATCACATATTTTACTTGTTTCTGTGAATAGAAACTATCAACTGAAGCTGATGGTAAACGAGGTGATATTAAGCGATTTGATTCTCTCATTGAAGTGTTATAGTAATTTAACTTTGAAATTTCTAAATCTTCAGACAAGTAAACAGTACCATATTCCTTAGACAAATACGACATCTTAGGCGGTAACTAAGTATTAGAAAAAGATGCTCTGAATTACTACATTAAAGCGGTTCTTGTTTATTTTTAAGTATAATTGTAGTATTAAGATATACGACAATACCAATACCTGACTGCTCTACATCCGAGTATAGACACTTTTTATATATGATACATTTAAAATAAACACTTCAGTGATTATTAGTTACTCTAATATCTAATATAATTTATCTTATTTACTCAAACAACTGCAGGCTCCATTACATCATTAGAAGTTTGTTGCAATAAAGAAATATTTACT
Source organism: Cryptosporidium andersoni (assembly GCF_001865355.1). Classification (NCBI taxonomy): domain Eukaryota; phylum Apicomplexa; class Conoidasida; order Eucoccidiorida; family Cryptosporidiidae; genus Cryptosporidium; species Cryptosporidium andersoni. Next base: position 114,929 of record NW_027122793.1, read on the forward strand.
TCTGATTTTCCTGTATTAAACCATGAATATACATAAGAGCCTAAATATATAATAACAATTAGTTCACCTGCTGATGCAATGATCATGGTAACTGTAATCAAACTTTTGCTGACTTCCAAAGTTCCAATTATAGCTGTAATAATAGATGCAAAAGTTGCTATTAAAGATGAGATCAGAGTAACAAGTAATGATTTCGATCTATTATAATATTTTAGACTTTCTGCATTTAGTTCTGAATCCAATATATGAAGTATTACTAATGTTAATAGAACAAAATCAATATAAGATCTACTATATAAAAGTGGTATTGAAATTCCATATTTATCTCCGTTATGGGTATAGATACATGGAAAAATGACTAAAACCAGACTTAAAATACAAGTTATAAATGTTACTATTATAAATAAATTTGTTTTTATTATTTTATCTAAGAATCGACGTAGCTTCTCTCTTGTTGATTTAGCATATTTTATTTTCTTAATTTTCATTATAAGAACATTGATATTTTATGATATATATACAACTAAAAAAAAATTGGGACTTTTAATTATAAAAAAAAGGAAAGAAGAAACAAATTTTCAAATTTAATAGCATAAAGTTGATCTGCACACAAATGTGTTACAGAATCAAAGCTATTGATAAAAATTTTATAAAAATTAACTTTATCGATTATTGGTTAATAAATTATAGAGATTTAAAATAAGAAACCTTTTGATGTTATTTATATTAATAGTAATTAAAAATTATTATTTGGATATTTATGCATAATATTTAGTCATATTGGATCAATATTCCGAATTGATTTGTCAAAATATGTGTTCTGTAAATTGTTGCAAGTTTCAATGAAATGCAGATTTTTATTAAAAATATATGAACTAAAAAAGTAGTCTATATTAGTAGAAAGCTGAATTAAACTTTAAATATTATTATTGAAAGAGTAGTGAAGGTTATATTATTACTGGAGTACAAACTCTGAATTTCAGAAAAATATCTATAAGTCTAAATTATATTTAAATAAATTTCATTAATATATAAGAAGATATTTAAAAGATTTGTACTTATAATGAAATAATATAGATGAATTTAAGTATAACACTTAAATATTACAAGTGACTAGAATATATTCTATGGAAGTTTTATATTACCTAATTAATTAAATGATACTGATTTTTGTATATTCAAAACTTTTAGTTGAGCTGTTAGCATAATTTTACTAATATAGAATAAGAAATTTAAAAAAGATATTTATTTACTAACTTATTTATCAAATGATCTACTTGACTGAATAATCTAAATATAATAAATCTTGTAATATATTTTAGTGTTTAAAATATGACAAGGAAAATGTTTAAAGTATCTCAAACTAGCTGAAAATGTCACTAAATATTAATTTCTTATTATAGAACTATATTTAGTGGAAAGACAGAAGCTTATATTAAAGTGAAATTCTAAATACAGTTTATTAAGATTTCATCTGACAGTATGACAATAAATACTAATATAAACTACTAAATCTAATAGTATAAAACGAATTGATTCTAATATTGTCGTTCTTGTTCTTAATGTAAATTTTACATATATTATAATCTAGAATTTTACTACATTGAATATATATAGAAAAGTATATGAAAACTCTGCTTAAGTGATATAATACTAAATATGTGGTCACTTAATATAACCTAAAACAATAGTATAAAAACAAATTTACTTAATAACACCAAATAAATAGTACTACTTAATATTGGATATTTCCTTTAGGTTTTACTGACTACAAAACCAAAAATGTAGTATTATTATCCCCCAAAATCTCAATACTATCTTGATTGACATTAAGAGTAGCTACCTATTACTGATTAACTTTACACAGTATAATATTTAGCCTAAATAGGTACAAATTAGTCAAAATGTAGATTTATCTTCAACAAGGTAAATTTTATAATGTAATGAATATACCACGAAGTCGTTACAAATATATAAATTTATCTAATAGATGAAGCATACATAGGGATAACTTTAAGTTAATGTAATAAGGATGAAATTTTAAATAGATTGACCTGTATATTTGTATATTACTAATCCAAATTATTCAATACTATAATTTATTATATATTTCTTTATAACATTACAGATATATACATCATATAATTATGATCCTATTTAAGGTATATTACTGGATTCATATAATTCATCAGTTGCAGCTTGAGCAAGAGCATCTATACCTTTCAAAGGTGACTTATCAATTTTATCTATATATTTTGCGGGTATTTCAGGAGATAATGTAGGAGATATTAATGAAGGTGAATTATAACATTGGTTTACTTTGGAACTATCTGGCAATGTACAATATGATCCTTGCATTATACTGGGAGGTAAAATTAATAATTTATCAGATAATTGGACTACATTTGGATTTACAAGAGGAATACATGGTACTCTATTGGAAGTACTAATATTTAAACAATTATAAATATGAGTTTTAATGGCCTTAATAGAAGCAACCGTATTGATTGGAAGTTGAACTGTACTAACTAGAAATGCATTACTTGATAAATTATTACCTTGACTAAAAGCTAAAAGCTGAAACCAAAATTCACACCGTCTATATATTATATAATATGAGTTATACTCAAATATTTTCATAATATGTTTAATTCTAGATAAATCATCAGCATTATTACCTTGTAGTAATTTTAATTCTTCATCACTAGGAGTAGCTATAGAATATAGAAATGCATATATTTGTTGCTTAAGACAATCCTCACAGTTATTATATTCTATGTTACCCATAAGAGTATCAACAGTTATAGAGGCTTGCTTACGTAAAACATAGAATTCCAGCATTGATGAAAGTCTCAATAATTGGAAATCAGATGCTTTCATCCAATAGCTCTGACGTCTTGTGAGTGTTGAATTTGGAGATAGTGTTTGTCCTAAGTGATTCCGATAATATCTCCCTACAGAATCTCTTATATGACGTATTCGATTCTCCACACTTGTTATTATGAAATCAAAATAAATTCCTCTAATTTCTGTGCTATTATGCCATAAGTGCCAACATAAAAAATTAACAAGATCTTCACGAGCCTCTCTATGAATAAACCACCCTCTACCTGCCATAACCATTAAAAATACCATCTTATTAATAATCGAGTGTAATAACTTGGAAAATCTATGCCTATAAGTTATCCCTGAATAAATTCTAGCTATTGATACTTTGCTATTCTGTTTATTATCATTTATTTGCTGAATATTTTTTATAAAATCTTCATCAATATATCCTAAAGGTATATAACTACGGTCAAAAAAACCTTTGAGACTCTCTATAGGCATAAAATTATCTAAATCCCCATCTTTAGGTTTGTATTTTCTAAACATCTGTATCTCGTACTCTTCAATATCATTTAGGGGGATATATTTGAATAGGTCGTACTGAAAGTGCTTGATTCCTTTAGAAGAAATAACAACGCCATTTATATCTAATTTATCGGTTAAATCTGCAATACTAGATACATCGTGATTTTTTTTACAGGATAGACTAGATATCATATTTTTAGATTGTAGCATCATCTTCTCAGTTAATGGTAACTGCATAGGTGGTGGAGGTAGAAAGTACTTTAGTGATTGTTGGTATTCAACACACTTAAAGCTAAAGGCATCCGGGAACCGTCTTAATCTATAACAGGTATAAGCAACTTGTTCTACAAGATTAAGGAAATTATCTGGTGTTGGTACCATCATAGTATTTGATTGAATATATTCATTGAACCAATCACTTGCATTTAATTTTTGCCCAGTTACCATTTTGAACTATATAATGAATAAGGGATATCTTAGACGAATATTAGTATAGTTCAATTGAACCATTGCGTGCATAGAGTTTGGGGATAATCGCATCTTATTTTGCAGCACTTAAGCGCCATATATACGTCCATGATACCCAATTGCATTCTGATATAGTTACTTTTTTAGATTTAGCTAGAGTTAGATTAGTCAAGATGTATTATATGGAGGTAACTACTTCAAGATCAAAATTATTTATAAATATCATCTACTTTATGTAAGTCTATATATTTATATAGCGATAAATCAATTGGATATTTCATATTACTCGTTAATATATCTAAAAAATGAAATTTTCCTATCTGAATTACATGAAATCAAACATTTATCAAAGTTACTATGCTAAGTAAAATAATTATATTCATTACATATTATATATCACTTAATCTTACTAAATATTGCTATATTAACTAATTAATTAATTCTTGAAATATCTGTAACTGTATATTGATAAAATATCCCCATAATACAGTAATTCATAGTTAAAATATAAAGTAAATATATCTTTTATCATAAATTTAAACTTTTGCATTTCAAAATAGATGTTATTTGTATTGTATTCTAATTATTCAATATCACAAATAATAAAAATAGATTATATTTGAATTTAATATTCTATTATAATTTATTAATCTTGAAATTTTTAATATATGTACATATATATGAAATATAAAATAAAATTAAAAAAAAAGCCTTATATCTTTATCATAATTTATAAATATAATTTTTAGATTGATTAGATTGAATTTATTATTAATTCTATATAAAACTTTCAAGTATTTTAAGGTACCTATGAGATTATTATTATTAATTGAAACTGAATAATACTAAATTTTATTATTTACAAATATATGATTCAAAAGTATAAAAATAAATTATATAATTATTTATAATATTTAAGATTTAAAAAAAAAAAAATGTTTTAAATAACAATAGATATCTGGAGTTAACTAAAATAAAATAACTTATAATAAGAATATTTAAATAATATCACTATAAATTATAGATTATTTATGTAATATAGCCTAATAATAACTTTTAAAATGTTAGAAATTCTTAATTCTTAATTCTTAATAAAAGTGAGAATTATTGAATTATCAAGGAAATAATCCAGTAAAGTTTAGAGGTACATTTGAGACGATATTACTATAGTATATATAAAAGTAAAGTATATTTTTTAATCATTTATGTTAACAATATCTGTTGATTGTTTTATATAGTGCACAGGAGACTCTTAAAATATACTTATAAATAAAGTTGAACTCATTATTTAGTTTGTATATACATAATAATCTTACATTTATTTCATTATGTTAGGGAAATAATAAAATTAATATTTAATTTTTTGTAAACTTTTAGAAAAAGATTTTTAAGGACCATAAATATTTCGTTATTATTTGTAATATTTTCTAGCTTGTAACAAGTTCACACTTTGTATTTGGGTCTTTTGATAATACTTATTAGACAATTTATACAATATATATATATATTAGTGCTAATAATAATAGTCCCTAATTATAACTAGTCTAAGTTATATTAGAATAATATGCAATGTATTTTATAGTATGGGCTATTCACTAATCTGACTATATGCTAGCCCATTTCACAATATAATGTTAAAGTAGTGCTCTCACTGTAATTATAGGTCTCTACTTTGAATGTATCTATATACAATTCCTTAATATTCAAATGTACTATGTTTAAAGTGTTTTAAGATATCTTAAATAACCAGGTAAACGTTTTTTTTTTTTTTACCAAATTTGGATCCGAACTACAATGTGGCGCCCCAAATTACACCGGGGTTTGACATCATTTATTTCTATTATGGAAGAAGAGGATTCTGATATTAAATATCCAAAATTACGTCGATTAAACGAATGTAGATCAGATAGATTACGCATACTACAAAAATTAGGCTATACAGATGATAATAACCCATTTGGTGATAGCAGTTTATCTGTACCTTTTATTTGGAAGAAGAAGCTAGAAATTGAAACACTAAATAGTGAGAAACATCAAATTGAACATAAAGGAAATATGTATCCATGGTCTAAATATGGTGTGTATCCAATAGAAATTGATGAGGTATTAGCTATACATAGAAGAAGAGAAGAGTTTGAAGTTAATGAATCTCCAAGAAAAAACCATTTAACCAAAGACGAGGAAACAAGATATTTGAATTGGTTAGAAGATGAGGAGAAACTCCAAAGTTATCAGATAAAAAGCTTGTCAGTAATAAAGTTAAAAGAAAGGCGAGAATCTGTGTTGGATCAATTTTTTTGGAAAATTCTTTTGTTTTCATTTTTCAATAACAATAACAAACATTTCAACACTTCTAACTATATATCACCTCTTTCACAGTCACTTGACTCTCTAATTTTAACAGGTTTAGGTACTCCACTTTCTTATCTTCTTTGGTTGAGGCATTGTAAATTATCAAGTCAATTAGAGGATATACTAAGGCACAAGGACAAACATATCTTGAATGAGATTACAAGAGAAGTAGATTTCCATATATCTTTTAAAGATGATAATTCTAGTATAGAACTTGCACCAGAATGGACTGTTGTCTTATATGGGCTGAAATATATTTTAAAAAAAACGGAAATTGACAGTAATACATCAGAGAATGATGATGATGAGATTAAAAAAGTAATAAGAGAAAAAGATCTTGATGAGCTCCATTTAATGAAGAAAGATATTGAAAATAAGTTGCAGGATGATCAAGAATATTGGAGTAAGGTAATAGTCATTATTAATATACAAATAACTTACAATACTATCGAAATAATAGAATCAATGTATCAGAGAAATGCTAGTAAATGGTTGGATAATTTAGCTTCAAAATATAAGATAGAGTTATCTCAAAGTAATAATACTGAAAGTTTAAAATCAGAAATTAATCATTCAGAAATTGAGGAAGGAACTAAAAGAGAAATTTACTGTAATAATGAGGATGAGCAATTTGTCCAATTACCAATGGTCGAATTTCCTATTCCATCCAGGAGTGGTAATTTATCTAATCATCAAAGAAATGATGATGAATTACTAGTTCCACAAGTTTATTCAAAAATCAATGCACGATATGTTTGGAATCGTTATAACCGTAATTATTATAATGAAGATAGCTTGCCACCTAAGACTATTCATGGATATACTTTTAGGGTTAAATTTCCTGAATTACTCAAGGGAAGAAATAAACATATTGTACCTAGATGGTATATTACTACTAAAAGGAAATATATTGAGATAAATAATATTGAGATATCAGAAAAACAAAATATAGATACCCCTGAAGATGATAATATGCTAATATTTGAAAATATATCATGTAATTTCGTCTTACTTGTTATAACTTGTGATAGAAATATTTACAAGGATATAGCCTTTTCAATAATAGACAAAGAGTGGGATAAAAATACAAAAAGTGGGTTCAAAAATACATTTGAAAATGGAACTTTATATTTGAATTTTAACTTTAAATCAATGAGATATAGAAGATAAGCTTGAGAGAATTGAATAAATGGACTAAATTAAATGTACTCACATCTTATTTATAGATAAAATTATTTGAAATATTAAGTTGTATGTTTAGTTTCAAATGGTAGAAGAATACGTCACTGTTATGATTTCTTCTTTTATTGCTTATCTAGTATATAATTCGTTGGCATACTCATAAATGATTGAATATATTGTACTTTCTGTTGATTATACAAGTATTCAGATTGATCTTTAGAGCTACTTATAAATTTGATAAAATCCTTTAGTATGTATTCATTCGTTTTAATCATTCGAAATAACTCGTGTCCATTTTCAAGTATTAATGCAATATAGTCAATAGTAAATCCAACAAGAATTGAAGATTCACTAGGGTTAGCATTTGGTCCAAACAAACATTCTATACAATGTTCAATAGAAGATATATGAGAAGTCCAGTATGACATATTAATAAAGGAGGCTTTAACCCTTCTCAAAATCTTAGGTAATAATCTTTGTAAAAGATCTTTGTCAAATTTAAGGTAGTTTTTACCTTTATCATTTCTCAGAATGACATCAAATACCGTTACAACTAATTTTGGTAAATGTTGTTGATATGCTGAAATTATGTTGTTTCCCATTATATTATTCAATGATGTCACAAGATTTGTTTTTAAATTTTCATCTTGGATATTTTCTTTCCAAGAAAAATAGTTACTCATTATTAAAAGTACATAAAATATTACTGCTTTAGTAGGACATTCATCTCTAACTAAAAAAGATTGGTAAATTGAAGATAATTGTTCCATATGATCTATAATCCCATAGAAAGGATTTGCAACCATCTTCTTACTATCATTTAACTGATATTTATTTAGATTCATAATACTTGGCAATGAGAAAAATATATGAAATCCAAGTATATATATATTTTTTATATGTTCAAAAAGTACAAATTTTGAACTTTGAGAACTTACAATTGAAGTATCTTCAATTGTTAGGACTTTCGGTAGTACTTTAAATAAGTTTTCGATTTGGAACTGAAGAGTATTTTCAATAGATATAGACATAAGTGATGTTAAAGTCAAATCAGCACTAAATCTTTTTTTTGGTCCAAGTGTATTATTAAATCCTAGCATGTTAAATGTCCACAATATATTTTTAGCAAAAAGATTTGTACATGTAAAAATACCGTTAGATATAGAATATTCTAATGATTTAGATATTTCTACAGTACTAGAATTATTATTTGTAATATTGATATTATTTAAAATTATTTCAGCCTTGCAGTTGCTTAAAAATTCTGAGACTATATAATTCCACATTTGATAACCACAAATATTAGCTACAATCCAAAGTAAATCTTTAATTAAAGCTAAATTTGAATAATTCAAATTTTGCACTACTGATTCACAGTAAATGTTTATTAATAATAAGATATTTGATAATCCAAAACTTGTAAATAGACTTGTTTCATCTTTTGACTGTATTATTTGGCATTTCAACATGTTAGCTACTTTAGGCTTGTTAATCTCATTTCTATTCAAAGCTATTATTAGTATAGTACTAATCACAAAATTTTTGTGATCTAAATATTCTGATCTATCTATAGAATTTATATCACACATGTAATCCTCATCTTCAACTTGAATATACTTGTGTAAAAGTATAGATCCAATCTTCTCATATTTCTCACTTTCAAAACTGCACAATTCTGGATCATTCTGAAATTGAAACAAGTCATAGATTAAGATGTTGATTATTATGTAATATAATATATAAGTCACATTATAAGTCCAAAGATTACATATACTTGCCTTATCACATTTATTTATAATATGAAATATAGATAGTAAAAGATTGTCATATTGTAAAATTACCCTTTTTTCAGTATATTCAGCTAACCATAGTAATAATACTTTAATAAATACAACTTTCTCTAATGATCCATTCTGATTTTCTTCCATGAAATATCCACCCCAAAACCTGATAGCATCATTTATAAGTGCCAAGTTATCACTAAACATTTTACTCAACAAACTTGTAGAAACTAGAGGTGTAAGATATTTACAAATATTTTGAGGAATTTCTGAATTATTCATTGATAAATTATTATCAAAGCTGGAACTAGCATATATGCACAGTTGGTTATCAATCTGATCTATATAAACTACAGAGCGAGTTGTATCTTCTATTTTTAGTGATTTCATTTTTGAAATATAATCTGATGTACATGACAATTTTTCATTAATTTTAGTATCAATACTTTCTTTAAAATCTACATTCTGTCTATTATGAGAAGATAAAGCTTGTAGCATAGTTGGCATATTTGTCGTTTTTGGAGTTTCTATAACTGGTAATGATTGCAAGTATTTCCCACTTATTGATAAATTTTCTGAAAGAGATAAATTATCAAGGTATGAATTATCTTTTGATTGTGATATATACTTAGTAGATTTATTAGCTGGTAAATGAGATTTATTTAAAGAATTCATTTGCACTGTCTCTTCAACCTTTTTGGGTGAAGATAATTTAAGAGGTTTTTTTAGTGCTATTTGTGAATTTATATTTGTATTCACTATTTTAGAATTCTTTAAATTAATTGGATTTTTTGTATTCTGAGAATTAGAACCAGTTAAATTTAGTGAAGATGTATCACTTGTATTAGTTGTAGTTAAGGTACTTTGAGTAAATATCGAATTTTTAAGATTTACTAGTCCAGAAACTTGAGATAAATTCTTAATATTTGCTACATTTGTACAATTCGGAATTTGTCTTGAGTTTAAGGGAACTGATTTCGTTATAACTGTAGGAAATTCTTGAAGTTCCTGTTGTTCATCAGTATTTGTAATATCCGATACAGTAGTAAATTCAGAAATCCCCAGTTTCTTTCTAGTATCTTCCAAAAGTTTTTGCTTTGCACTATTTAAGCTATCAAATATCTTATTAGCATTCGAATTTATAGTAGACCCAAATATAGGATCTCTTAGCTTTAATAAAATTACAGAAGCAGAAGATCTAACTTGAGCAGATGCATCATCTAAAAGTGGAGGTATATCATTCACTAACATTTTAAATCCTTTCAAATGTTTCTCAGGAAAATCCTTCTTTTCTATAACTATATCGATCAAATTTAAAAAAATGCTCATTGCTGAACATTTAGCTGTTGCTGGAGCAGCTTTTAAACCACATATATGTAAATCTTCGTAAAGTTGGTCTAGAGTACAAGAATATGTTAGTATAGCCATCAAAGAATTTACAGCCTCATTACAAATACTCCTATTTTGATCTTTTAATTTAACCATTATCTGTACAGCTGTTGGACGCAAAATATTACTGATTCTTCCACGCAAACCCTTGGATAAACTTCCAATTAAACGTAATAATGAAACTAATAAGGCTATATTACTTTCTAATTTTAGCATTCTTTGAAAAATTGAAAACATACTCTGAAAATCATTCAAACTTGGAGGTGAATTCCCTTTACCACTATTTGAACCACTTGTATTCTGATTATTACTTGCCTTTGGATTATCATTTTGTGAAATTGCTAGCTTAGGATATTTTTCACATAACTGAATTAATTGATCAACAGCAGCTTTTCTCTCATTCCATTTTATTTCCTTAGATCCAACAATATTTAACCAATTATTTGGCAACATATGAATTACATCTACTGCTTCTATGGTATCATATACTGAACTAAGTTTATTCGTTTCTTGTTCCAAATATCCTTTCTTTGTCAACTTCTCACTATTCAAATTCTTATTACTTCGTAACTTTGTAAGAAATTCTTTTTTTAAAGGTGTAGCAAATGAGTCTCCATTTGTTTCTATTATAGCATTACATCTCTTCTCAACTTCTTGTTGTTGAGGAGAACTTAGTAGTTGGATAACACCATTAATATTCTTAGTATAGCTAAATGTAAGAACAAAAATTGAATAAACAGAATCTCTAACAGATTTATCACTACAATCTGCAAGTAAAAATGCAGTTTTGTTACACCATTGAGTAACAGGTAAATACTCTATACCATAATTTTCAATCATATGTGAATAAAGTGAAACAATACCTAAAATTTGTTTTATTACTAATCCCTTTGCTTTCCTGTTTGTCTCCAAAAATGTATTCATATCTTCCCATAAAAAATTCGTACTGTCTATAGTAGCTCCTTCAATTAACAATGATGTCTCAAATATTGATGCAACTAAAGAAATAGATGGATTAGATGTCTTAGAATTATAAAGTGTCTTTTTTATCAATATATTAACCAAATCTTCCTTCCATATTTTCCTTAAATCTATATCAGTATTTGATGTACTACAGTATAAAGATATATACTTGGATATTGCTTGAATTGCTTTACCCTGAGCTGCAACATTTTTATCTGAAATCATATTTGGTATCATTTCTGGTAAAAAGTTAGGTTTCTCCCCTAAATCCATTTCATTTATTAATTTCTCATATCCATAAATTCTCATCTGCCACTCATTACTTCCTACTAATGACTGTATAGGAATTGTAGATAAATCAATCCCATTATAAATATTATTGTCCTTAGGTGCAAATTCTGGAATATCGAATTCTGTATTCTTATCTATAACATTTATTTCCTCCTCCATATTTTTTAAAATTCCAAGATACTACTTTGTGTATGCTTCAATGCAGTTTCTGAAATATCACCGCCTATAATACCGCTTAAATAGTGGGGATCCAATAGTACTGTAGTACCACGTTCAAAGTTAAACTTATCTAGTACTTTACTCCAAATAGAGAAAAAAAAGGAGAAAAAAGAAAAAAGAGTTAATATAACTTTTAAATAATGTGCAGAATAAGAAGATATTAAATAAATACTTACAATAATGGTCTCTTTGCAGTCTAATATGTTATTAATAAAAATTTAATTTCAACCTAAATCAATATATAGCAATTAGGACTCTGAAATATAGCTCTATTAGTAGAATTTATTATCATAAATATCTTAATAGCTCCTTAATAAGACTATGAAAATATATTATTAATATACCCATGTACCTTATTTTTACAATAAAGCCGTTTCACTATCTAATAGGCATAAAATCCTGTTTTATTAGGTTGGGATCCTGGAATTGGATCTCTTGCTGGTATACCATATGGATATGCTGCAAATGGATTACATGGAGAATACATATTAGAACCATTTACAGGATTAAATTGTGCCATATGATAAGGAGCATTAACTATTACAGTTTGATCTGTTGGTGGTATATATGGATTTAAAGGTTGACCATTATGAAAACGATGAGGTTCTGGTAATTCCAAATTTCTTGTTTCTATATTCTTGCAAGAACTAACAAATTCTGGTAATAAGGGTGGCATTACACATGGTACACCTGCTAAACTTGCATATGGATAACCTGGCATTACTCTACAATCTACTGGTACAAATGTCTTTGGTTGAGCATATAATGTTGGTATTGAAGGTACACCAGAAATTGGAAGCAAAATATTTGAGGATTGAGGTACAATTGTTGGGATACTTGGTTGATCACCTTCCATCTTTCAACTACTATCCTTTTTATTTAATAGATCTAAATTTTCTGTTTTTTGTTTTTGTTAATTTCTATTGGTGAATAAATATATCAATAGATTAGAAATTGTTTATATTAATATTTAAGTGATAGACATGTTATATACACACAAATCACAAAATTTGAAATTAGACAAGAATATCACGTGATAAAGCGGTATATTATTGCCGCCTAATGTTATTGAACTTGAGGTTTATATTGAATAATATGAATCCTGTTTTTAGATGATAAAGTACTACTGTCAAATTTACTAAAAAAAAAAAAAAAGAGGAAGAGAATTATTTTAAATTATGGACTTATCTAGTTTGTTATTGAATATTACTGGGCTTTTTATAATTCGTATTATAGATTAGCTAGTACAAAGCATAATTAACAAGTTAAAAGATCCTGTTTATAATATATTACCTATCATATTTAACTATTCCTATTATCAAATATTAGAAATACGCTCTTTACTCTTACTTTACATGGGTAGCTGTGCTAAGATAAATGTAACATTGAAGATTAGGTATGACAGATGATCACTTTATATTAAGTTATTAGATTTAAGAAATAACTAAAAGTAAAGTTGCTAAGTACTTTAAAATTAATTTACTAGACATAATTAATGAATACTGATAATATATATTTAACAATTACTTGGTATATAATGTTAATACTATACTTAATTTCGTTTCCATATAAAAACTAAAGGTTTAATTAAATAGCACTTCAAAAAAGAAGAAAATAAATCCTATTTATACATTAATATATTAAATACTGAAATTTATTTAGTTTATTTATAGGATAAAGAGGAACTCTAGGACTTGAAATAAAGTAATATTTATTGCTATTAACAATAAGTAATCATATTTATATTCGTATTTCCAAATTAAAATATACAAAAGTTTAAGATATTTATGAAGATTTTATTTGATACAATAATTTATAGGTAATAGCCTCTTTATCTTTGAAATATAAAAGGATGATCATATATATTTTAAATAATAAGAAAGTAGTAAATTCTTTTTTATTAATAATATATAATATTATTTTTGAACTTAAATTATAAAAGAAAAAAAAGACTATATAGTAAAGAGAAATACAATTTAGATCTATAGTATTTTGTGGAGTAATAACTCTTCTAATTAATATTAATAATATATTCATTGATAATTTTTTAGCTATTATATTGTAAATCAGAAGTAATAGATTTTAAAGTTTGGAAATATAATATTTAGTATTATAAAAGTATATTTTATATTGATTATGGGGAACTAATATTTGGGTTATTAATGAAATTCCAAGATTAAAATCAGAAACTTTAACTATAGAGCTTACAAATGATAAAACCTATAAAATTTTTTAACTAATGATTTAACTATTAAAAATATTATAAATATAAATATTTTTGTACTACTAACTGAACTGAGATTAAAGTACCGATTTAAGTAATTAGGTATTTATAAATGAGGTGTACAAGATATGAAAGTTTATTATATTATCTAATATGTTTTGATAATTGGAACATTAAGATGTATGTGTATTTTATTAATTATTAAGTATTTTATTTGTTAAACTTGAGAATAAATTCAATATTATTTAGCCTTCAATTATAAAGATACCTTTAAAGTTTCTATGATTTTATTAAATATAAAAGAAGATAATATAAACTATAAACTATAATAAAAAGAAAATTTTCTATTTAGAATATAGAAAATAAAATGAAAGGTATAATGTTAAAATAAAATAAAACTAGATTTGAGATATTACTCAACTTTATAAACAATATTATAATAAAATCTATTAAAATATTCATTTATGTTGCGGATAGGTATTATAATTAATTAAATACTTTAGATAATATAATTAATATTAAATTTGAAAATTCCCAAAAAAATATCTTGGATAGCTTGTAAAATTTCAATATTTTAAGTTAATTTTTATAAAATAAACTTTTTTGTTAATGTTTAAGTATAAAAATAAATTTCTGATTAATTAAAAAGTCTAAAATATAATTTTATATAGATTTTAATGATAGTTAAATTATTTATATACTGATTCTAATATTAGTAAATTAAAAGAAAATATCATAATTTTATTAAATAGATCAAATCAGTATTATATTAACTGTATAGTAACATTAGTGATTTAGTAAAGATAATATAAAGATTAAGATTAAAATTAAATACTTTGAATTCGAGGTAAATATTAATTTTGAGAATAATTTAATAGCTGGATGTATTTAAAGGAAAAATAGATATGGAATATTACTATAGCTATTTAAAATTCTGAAGAATGCAAATATTTTTGCAATATGATGCTAATAAGTAAATAAATAACTTATTGATATATAATTAATAGTCAATTTAAAATATAATATGAAATTTTGTAGATTTTTTTTTCTAATCGTTAATCACATTATACAGAGTATTCCTCCAAGGATAAGCAAGAAGGTGACAATACCAATTGTTATAAATATTATTATCTTCCCATTTGATTTGTTAACTACTGGTTCATCAGTTTCTCTATCAATAGGTATTGAAGGCTGTACTTCATTGAATTCAATCTGATTTAAAGATTCATCATCTTGATTTTTTTCATGAAGTTCTTGATCCTAAAGTCAAAAATAATATAATTTATAATTTTCCAATATATTATATTAGCTGTATTAATTTATTATAAATTAAACATACCTCTGCTTCATCTATATTTGTATCAGCTATAGATAATGAACGTTTAAGACGCTGCTCTAAGCTCTGCTGACGTATTTCTTCAGTAGGAGGTGCAATAGCTTCACCCTCATGGATAGTTTGGTATTCTACAGATAAGTTAGTTTCTTCATCTTTATTTATATTTGAGTTATTGTTAAAGTTTTTAGAGTTCTGTTTAAACTCTTGAGTTACTAGAGTAGTATTATTAATATCTTGTTTAGATTCTCTTTCATCTTTGTTTATTATATCATAATTATTATCATATGAAACTTTTTCCTCAATAACTTCAACATCTTTTTTAGGAATTTCCTTTTTAAATTCACTCTTCTGATCAAGAATTCTTTTCCTTTCTTCTGCAGCTTTTGTAGATTCATCTCTGAAATAAATTAGATATTGAGAGTTTTATTCTTTATTGTATATGCATTAAATATAATATTTCTAGTGATTATTCACTCACCTAAAGATTTGAAGCTCTTTTGATACTGTTGAATCCATTATATTTAACCTTTCCTTATTAAGTGATTCCTGGAAAAAAAAAAAAAATTGTAAGATAAAATACAATATTTTGTATTGTTTAATGGATCCAATATTTAATTTCTTACCTGTTTAGCTTTCCATTTTTCTTGTTGAAGAGTATTTTGGTTTGAAGAACAAGTAATTCTAACACAAGAGTTATATTGATTAGGATAACAGAGTTTACTATTGCATTTGTATGTAGCCTTTAAGCCTTGTATAATGGTAGATAGACCATTTTTAGATAATATATCCATAGGTACTGAAACAGTATTTGATCTTTATTCAATTTATGAAGAATATAAATATATTTTGGGTTTATTACAATAAATTTTAAACTTACAAAAGAAGTTTTTGATTAGGTGTTAGTTTTCCCATATATTGAGAAGGTTTAATACATTTTGAATCTTCTTTACATTGAACATCTACCTTAAATTCAAAAGATGGATATTTGCGTTTTGTAAAAAAGGAATTTTCTTTGTTACTTATTTCTATGGAGTAAAATTGTATTAAGGTATGAACTGTAAGTTGCACAGAATTGTTAATAACCTAAAATTAGATATGAAATAAATGATAGATACTATGGTGAAAGTATTGAAATATAATTTAAAACTTACTTCACAATTGTTTATTCTTGAAGGAAACTTTTCTCCTTTTAAAAACCACTCTATTTTAGATCCCATTCTCATAATCGATCCTTCATTTTCGTATTTATACTTGGTTTCTATATGCTTATTTTTTGATTTTTTTCCCTCGAATATATTTAGCTCTGGAAAGCCCCTTGAGCCTTTTTTCTTTTTTTTTTCAACCTTGACATCATCTTCTATATCATTATCATTATCCTTATCTGATTTTCTATTTCTAGTCTTTTTTTTTTTTAAAATATTTCTGAAAAATTCTGGGATCTTTGAGTTGTTTACTTTCTTAGATTTTGAAGAATCATTCGTATACTTTTTGTTAGGTTTCTTTTGAGTTTCATTTTCTTCTAAGAAATCAGAATCATTAGTACTCATGTCAGAATGTAACTGAAGAAATGAGGACTTTAATGAGTTTAAGGAATACATATTGTTTACACTTTCATCATCTTCATTCACTATCTGACTAGAAACTTCTTCTTGTTCACCATCTAATTCACCTTTATCCTTTTTTGAAAAGTCTTCAGAATCTTTAGAATCTTCTATTGAATCATATATATTATCTTTATCATCTCCTGAATTTAAAAGAGAATCTGCATCTTCATTACCATCTGATTTTGATACTATATCTTCTAACTGTAGAAAACCTTGAAATAAAGTAATTTCTTCGGAAAAAGAAGAAAAAGTTGAACAAAAAGAAGCTGGAGAATGCAGTTTTGTCGTCCTTTTACAATTACTACAACGAGTTACAAAGAAACATTCACCTGGACTGATACCTATATAGCCTTTGTGTACTTTACAATCCAATGTCTGACATATACTATTTGTTTTTAAAGTTTTCTGAAATACAAAGTCGGACTTTTTAGATTTCAATTCCAAAGCTTCTAAATTCTGGGAATTAGTTGTAATAAGTATAATAAGAAGCAAACCAACCAGGAAATTCATCATTATTTTAAATAATATGGATGTATAGCTTGTAGCAGAGAATTTGCGTGTAAATCTTTATTACACACACAAACTAAGCAGCGAGGTGAATTATATGAAGATATATTCAATTTATTAGGGAAAAAAAAATATATTTGCAATGTTATATATATAAGCAGATATTTAAATGACAGTAACAATAAAGTAAATATAAATAATCAAAATATTAGTTGCAAAAGCACAGAAGTTTCACTAAAAAGTACGTAACTAGACATAAATGATCGTTGAATTGTATTTAATCTAACATTCTCAAAATAAATAAATTTAAGATTTGTAATGGTGACTAGCTATAATCCCTTCAGAAACTTGTTTAGCAGTTGTCTCGCCACAAAGTGTAGCCACTAAATGTAGACCAAACTCAATAGCAGTTCCAGGTCCTTGAGAAGTTATTATATTTGCAGCTACTGCAACATGTGGTTGATCCGGGTGAGGTTTAGATAATTGATTTTTCATAGAAGGATAACAAACTGCATGTTCAACATCATCTAATAGACCATGTGGTTCTAAAACTAAAGCAGGTGAGGCACAAATAGCCGCTATTATACCTCCACTATTCTTTGTATGATGTAGATGTTCCTTAAATAAGTTGGATTCTGCTAGAGCTTTTGAACATCCCAAACCGCCTGGACAAACTATTGCACTAAAACCTTTATCTAAGTCTTTTAAAAGCACATCAGCACACAGCTTAATACCATTTGCACCCACCACATTCAAATTATCACCAACAGATGCTATTAAAACATCTAAACCTGCCCTCCTCATAATATCAACAGGTGCAACAAATTCAATCTCCTCGACCCCGTCAGCTATTGCAACAAGAACTTTAGTTATCATCACTTTATTAGATTCACAGTATATTATAATTCAAAAGAAGTAAATACTGAATATATTTCTTGAGCTAAAAGAAATCTCTTTGAGTAGAATAGAATGAGATAGATCTCACAATTTTTGTAAAAAGATAATAGTAGCGCCACTTTGAATCTTATTGTGATTAATTAAAAAAAAAGTGAGCCTTAAAAAGACTTTAATATTGCCCAGGATATGACAGAATTCTGATCACTTTAGTAATCTTCCAAGATTTTAATTGGCTAGGAATCTTATCGCTATATTTAAGACTTTATTTAGAAGTCTTGTAACTATATTATGGAATACAACATTCAAATTTCAGATATTAGATTTAAAAGTGGACTTGAAAATTATTGAACATTAAACCATTTATTGCTGGCTGTTAGTATACATTATATAAGAACTATTAATTTCGGAATATTTATATTAATAAGATCGTGATATAACATAGTAATCTAGACATTAATAGATATAACTGCACCAACCATATTTAATGCACACGAAATACACTTTGAATACAACTGAATATGTATTGATATATATGCTTAACTATTTATTAAAAATAATATAGTGGGAATTCTGTTGTTACTTTCGGTACAAGTTATTTCATGTAATCCTTACTAAATATAAAGTGCAAATGACAGATCCCAATATTAATACATAATTAACTAGTGTACTTTAAACACAAAAGTAGTACTTCTAGGGGCTTATTTAAAGAAAAAAAAAAGGAAATTTCAGTTTCATCTCTTAATTAGTTAAAAATCTGTTAATTTATAATTAGGTTCTTAATGTATCATATCACTAAAGTTAAGATATATTAGTACACACTGAGACTTTCAAAACTTATACCTAATATTACTTCGATTGCTGTAGAAAGATAAAAATTCTTTTTCTTAACAGGTACTTAAGAATCAGTCTTTAGTGGTACCGCTCACTAAGGATGCAGAGAAATCTTCAAATTTGTTAACCGCTTAATGTTACATATATGCGCGTATATAGGCTTGGTATGATTTGATCTACTCTTAAATATTTTAAAAGAAATAGTAATAAATATAAGCAGTTAACCATAAATATTCTCATAATAGTGTTGATAATATTAAATATGGAGATTACAAAAAGTTTACATCATAAGTCTTGAAGTATTCTATAGATTTTATATTTATTTAAATGGCGCCTGTGTACTGTCTCTGAGTATATATGTGCGTGTACTAAAGTTGCGACTTAGACGTAGACAATTTTCCATATGGCATTATACGTATAGCAACTGTGTCTATTTAACCTAAATAAATTTATACAAGAACCGGAATGTATTTACGTATATGAGGAGGCAGGCGAAGCACCGTTTCTAATATTTATTGTATTCATTGGTTAAGAATAGTCTTTTTTATTCCTAGCTTACTGTTTGAGAAATGTCAGGAGTGAGCCGTAGAGCAGTTATAACTGATCCGAACGGTGTGTATGAAGGTGAAGTAAATGAGAAGGGACTTAAACATGGTACTGGAGTATACAAAGTTAATACTGGTGACACTTATGAAGGTGAATATGCAAATGGGTTGAAGAGTGGCTATGGTATATATACATGGGCTAATGGAGATAAGTTCGAGGGTCATTATAGGGATGACATAAAATGGGGCCATGGGATATATAGATGGTCAAACGGTGAGGTATTTGAAGGGGAATATGTTCGTGGAGTTAAGTGCGGTCATGGCGTTTACACATGGCCAAATGGAGACAGATTTGAAGGTGAGTATAAGGATGGTGTAAAGGAGGGTTATGGTGTATACAAACTAGCAACTGGACGTATATATGAAGGTCAGTATTCTCGAGATATGCGTAATGGGCAAGGTACTTCACGTTATACAGATGGATCAGTTTATACTGGCGAATGGTTAGATGGTAAGGAACATGGCCAGGGATTATTGAAGTTTAGTGATAGTAGTTCCTATGAAGGGGACTTCCAGAATGGTGCTCCTAATGGTCAAGGGAAGTATACTTACTCTAATGGGAATTTTTATGTAGGGGGATTTAAGAATGGGCTCACAGATGGTCCTGGATCTTTGACATTTGCAGATGATAGTCGTATTTTAAAGGCTAATTGGAGGGATGGTCAAGTAGAAGGGGATGCTACAATTATTTATCCAGATGGTGGGAAGTATACTGGAGAAGTTGTGAATGGAATAAGGCAAGGTAGAGGATGTATGGTAGAGTCAAATGGAGAAGTTTTTGAAGGTGAATACTTTAGGGATGTAAGGCATGGTGAAGGTACTTTAACAGTTAATGGAAAGGCAAAGAGAGTTAAGTATAATATGGGTAAGAAAGTAGGTTTATGTTCCTGTTGATGCGAGATAATGAGGGATAGTATATAGGATATACTTGATTGAGTACAAGAGGATCCTATTTAATATTCAATTTACTACTTAAATTGCTATGAAGGGGCTCAAATAATGAATATAGCTAGTGATAGTAGTATGAATTATATTGCGAATTCCACATAGAAGTTGCATTAAAATAATAATACATTTATTATAGATGATGGTGACTCCCAGTAAGTATACAAATAGCAATAGATGATGAAATTCACCCGAACTGTGATTGTTCCAACTAATACAAGCGCATCTTGAGAATGACTGAAGCTTGTTTTAACTAAATAAATCCCTACTCTAACTTTCTTTTTGACTTCTTTCTGAATCTGAGAAAGGTAACAAACTCTAATATAATGCTTTATTTTGAGTACAACTCAATGATCTAAAAAGCCACTTTCACTACACTTGATTATGAGATTAGGAATTCTCTATATCAATGCTACTATTTATGTTCCATTTAATAGTCCTGCCTTATAAATAGAATTTGAATTGCAGATTATAGATTTATTGCAAGGAGCTATTAATTTTAATAATACTTTGTATTTGCAGAACATTGAATATGTGTAGTTGATAATTATAGATAAAAGCTAGTACTACAGATAAAGATAATGTAAAATATCTATACAAGTTTTAGTTTGAAAATAAGGGTTACAAGTGACTTTTATTTATTAAATATATTTAGACTGGTTTTAGAGATATTTCAAAGGTTAAAGCTCTAAAAATTTCTAAATATTTTGAGTTCTAATATAACAGTTAAATATAATGATCAAATATTATTTTTAACAGGTATGTTTGTATCTAAATTATTTATAGCTTCATATCTTGCATAATAATAGACATAAGGATTTGTAATAAATCCAAAAACTTAGCAAGGGTTCAAGGTTATTACAGGCTTGTAATCTCCAAAATCAAGTAACACAAATTTTATTTTAATAATAAATTCTTATTAGGTACTTGTATATAATCAAATAGAACTTTATATATTTTATCTCATTGCAAGTTAACTAAAGAGTGAGTAGATTACTTAGAACCCTATATACAACATTCAAGTATATGTAACTTAATTTATGATGTAAATAATCCTGTAAATTGTTGAAAATAATCAAAGTTCTAAAACTCTCCAAATTATAGGGATCATTATTAATATTTTGGTAAACAAAATATTCAAATAGTTTTGTAGTTATTGATATAGTAAACCTCATATGTTTCAATTCGCTATAAAGTCTTTGATTATATATTTAATAATAAATATACTAATAGTAAAATCCCACAAGTCCTTATAGTACTCAGATCCTAATAGTAAATTAAGATAAGTGGATTCACTAAAATATATTAATATAAACTACCTGTATACCTTAACCCTCTAGATTTATAAACAGGGCCATAATACCAGAAATAGATGCTATACAAAAGTGGAAGATATAAAGAGCTATTAGAATACCACCAAATATCTTATTATTTTTGTAGAAAAATGTCGAGTAGTAAACCCATGCAGGAATAAGTAAAACAAATATCCCATCAAGTGTTCCCCCTGTAACTTGTATTAGCTTTGCAACTGAACTAAATGATACTGCTAAAATTCCAGCAAAAGTGAGAACCATTATCAAGTTAAACGCATGTAAGTAGTGCCTTGCAGAGAACTTCCTTGGAACATTACAACAAAACTTTTTTAACTTGCAACAATCTTTATATTGATCAGTATTAGAATTTTCTATATTTGTTGGTTGTTGCCAACTTAAATGAGATTTAACATTTCCTAGCTGAATTGTAGAAGCATTTGTTGAAATTCCAGCAGTAGAAAACAGGTCATCCTCGTGACTATGAGACTTCCCCAAAGCATTAGTGCCATCTAATTTTAATTTATCTTCTATTTCAATATTAGTCTGAACAAAAGTCTGATTTACTT
Source organism: Cryptosporidium andersoni (assembly GCF_001865355.1). Classification (NCBI taxonomy): domain Eukaryota; phylum Apicomplexa; class Conoidasida; order Eucoccidiorida; family Cryptosporidiidae; genus Cryptosporidium; species Cryptosporidium andersoni. The sequence goes on from NW_027122793.1 coordinate 137,756, forward strand.
TACGTTTAATTACTTTATATGTCCTAATAATCAAAGAAGCCACACTGTTAGATAGAGGTAAAGTTTCCATACATATAGTAACTGTTAAGGCTAGTGTAAGATAAATCCTTGCACATACAACTAAGGGATCATTGTATAAAAAGTTGTTAATAACATTCGGAAGCGTATTTTCCTTGAAAATCGCATATCCTGTCATCCCAACAGTACTATTTACACTAGCTATTACAAGTGCAAATACAACCACAATCCCCTTAATTTTTAAAGAAGAAAAATCTCTAATATTTTTCGTAATTGGTAAAAGAACCAAATGGCAAAAATAAGAGAATAGAACAATGTTCGAGATACTACATAATCCCCAAAAACCATTTGTGGTATCAATATTAAAAAGCTTAGTATTGCCTTTACTACAATAATGTGGATTTATATTACGAATAGTAGTTCCATCACATTGAGGAGGCTGAGATGAACCCAAATAGCGATATGTAATAATTAAACTAGTTGAAACTGTAGATATTACAGATAAAAATGAGGCAAATCTTACTGCTGTAAAGTCATTTGGTAGACATAAGAAAAAGACGATAATACAAAAAAAGATTACACATCTGTAACGCTCAGTAAAGAACTTCGAGATAAACATGAATATATAATAGAATATATGAGCTATTTTGGAATCCTTCAAACCAGGATTTCTTTGAGCTAATAATGGAAGTTCAGTTTGGACTAATTTTGTTAATGGTACAACAAAATCCGATAAAAAAATTAATAGACATGGAATCATAAAGAGGCAATCAATCAGAATAGCCATATCACAAATAACTACAATTTGTTCTGCTATCTTTTCACGTCTTGTTTTCATCTTAGGTGGATTTAAGGGAATAATAACCTCGGTATGTGGTATTTTTATTTCACCTGTAATACTATGATACAAAAGTTCAGTTATGGTCCCTACGTTATAATGTATACCTGCCATTATCAATATATATATTGTAGAGCCACATAAGATACTCCAGTAAACTAAAATAATTAAACCTAATATTAATCCTGTCTGGAGAAATGCCCATGGTAATGTCAGGATTCCCATACCCGTAGCTGCGCTTATTAATAACAAACATGTTGAAAGAAAGGAATTCTTACCGAGTATGCTCATTATTCCTGTACATTTATATTCTTTATATTTACTTTTGAATTCCCACCATAAATAGCGCTACTCAAATGTATTACAGTAAATATTAGCGCTTAAGGTAGAATAATTTTGGGAAATTACCAACTAAATTTGTATATCTTTGTTTGTGATTAAATCCAAAATATTTCAAATAACTATGATATACAATAATTTTCACATTTACCAATATAGACTATAGAAAACTTGAAATTTGAGTATATTGTGGCGAAATTGCAAGATGAGATCTTGTAATTAGCAGGGAGCTAGTTATGGTGACTAGAAAAAAAAGTTCATAATAGCTTTAAAGGTAGAACAAATCCATTGTAAAATAAGAAATATTACTATTATGTGAGATTCATTTATTTTAGTTACATAACTGATATATGCAGGAAGGCAGAGTATGAATATAGCATCGATAGTTCCCCCTATAATTTCGGTAAGAACAGCAACTGAAGATAATCTGGTTGCAATAAAAGCACCAAAAGAGAGTAAAAAGAAAAGGCAAGTTATTCTAAATATCTTAGTTTTGATAAAGCGTGGAGCTGAAGCAGATACAGATATAGTAATATTTGGAGCATATGGTTGCTCTAGCATGGCAGTTAAATTTTCTTCTGCTACTTGACTATAATGCTGTTCTCTGTTAGATTCAATATTTGTATTAAGCTCTATGTAACGTATTTCCATACAGGATGATATATTATCATTTAATTGTGATGTATATGAATCAAAATCACAAAAGTTTTGTAACTCTGAGTTTGACCATGAAGTTATATTTTTACTTTGAGGTATATTCTTAGGTTGTAATGTATAATCTTTGCTAAATATATTAATAAATGAGGCTATCATAGGATATACTGATAATGGAATTAATATAAATATTGATATTATAAGACATATTCTAATGATAGTAGCTTCATTATCATTTGTTGGAAAGTTAACAAGTATATTTGGTTTCACATCTTCACCAAATGCAATATAACCAGCTAGAGCAATTGTAAAATTACATGTAACTGCATATATCATTATTAAACTCACTATAACACTAAAAAAAAAATATTATTGCAATATAAAATTAAACCATGTAATTCTGAAATACAATAACTTACAAGTTTTTAAGTTTACTTGGGTCTTTCATTTGTCTCCCAACTTCTATAATGTTGAAATGACAAAAAAATATAAATAATAAAAGATTCTCAAGCCCTAAAGCACTTGATATTCTTTGATCATTAAAAAAAGGTACTAATTAACTGACTAAAATTTAAGAGTTTAATTGAAAACTTACCCTTCAAAACTGTAATTAAACCATTTTGGAGAAAAATTATCAAATGAACTATTTATAGCTATTCTATAGGCCTTTGTACCTATTAATATCATGGTTATTCCCATGGCTACTATTGATATCCAACTGAAATATCGAATATGAGTTACATCTTTTGGTGAACATAAAATGAAGAATATTATACAAGATAGTATAATTGCACCTTCACGACAGCTAAGTAAATAAAAAAGCATTTCTATTACTTTTTTAAGTGCATTTGGCCAATCAGATGACAATTTGTTATTCATTAATTTGAATGATTTTGCAATAGCTGGTATAAAATCTCCTACATAAATTATTGCAAACATTAAAATTATTTCGTATTTATATTTTTATACAAGAATTTGTAATTCGAGTTTCAATAATACATACCAAGAAACATTAAATAGCAAGGTACTGCTAGGAAACAATCCATAAATATGAATATATCCAGTATTCGCATGTATCTAATTACCTTCTTTGAAACAGGACGTCTAAAATGTTTGAAAAAGAGTTGATAGTACCAAAATATAACTTTTAAGATATTTTTAATAATTAAGTAAGTAATTAACCTTATTATAGCTGAACTAACCTGTTATTATTGATTAGAGAAAATAGAGGAATGAATTGAGTAGGCACTGAAATACTAAATGAGCCATATCTCCTTTGGTGTGTAAGTATACAGTACAGTAAATCTGGATAGTCTTTTGCATTATAATACTAAATATATTAAACCAGATATATTTCAATTATTAAAAAATAAATATAAACGAGCTATATTTATCTGTTAAAATAAAACAATTTACCTGTGCTGAGGTTATCAATATTATCATTGTTAAACCACATGTTAGGGCTGATATAATAAATACTATAAGTCCAGATATTATCCCTAAATATACAAAATAGTTTTGTTATATTTTATGATATTCAATAACATTTCTAAATTTTTCTTGTGCATTTACCCGTCTTCATTAAAGCCAAAGGAAGTGTCAAAGTACCAACTCCTACACATGAACTAGCTAAAAATAAAAAAGTAGATGATAATGAACCTCTATTAAATGCCATTAAGACAATTTGTTCTTATTAATTAGAAGGGAATATATTCCGCTTTTAGCATAAACTGTATTATTTAAAGTTCATGCAATTTCCAAATACATCAATGATGTGGGCGCCAATCTCATGTAAGCTAAATCACTAAAAAATAAAAAAGAGAAATATATGGGTTATTCAGAAAAATTTATATCTACAAACTTAATAAAACTACCCAGTAGAATGTCTCCCTTGATAACTTTGATACCACAAACGGTAGTTATAAGTATTTGAACTAGAAAAGTTTCCTCCATTATTAGAGGTATTAATAGCATTAAAGCTGTGATAGTTATTCCTATTATTAGGTATATAAGAGGAATTACGTTTAGTAAGATTAATAGTATTGTTTGGATTATATTTGTATCCATTATATGTAGGAGTTTTACTGCTGTAAGTACTATTGTAACTTACAGGAAGATCTGTAGCTTTATGCCTATCATTTGGATCAAAACACTCATATGTTTTTCTATGAGGTTGATAATCATTCTGTCTGTATTCAGATAGTTTCTGACGTTTAAAATCACCCTGCCATGAGGAATTTCTTTTCCTAGATGAAGATGTAGGTTGTATTTGTTGTAGCAAGTGAGTAGATTGCAGTTGTTGGGTATCTTCCATTGAATTTTCCCTCTTATTAGTATGGGAATCTGAAATAGGTGTCCATGGATCACATTTAGATGAGCCTATGGATGTCATTTTTTCTATGTGATCTGAATATTTTTTCTTAGGAATAATTGGAAGTGAATATATTTCTTCAGTTGTTTTTTCTTCCTTGTGTTGTTTTATAAAATTATCTTTTGAATTTGGAATTTCCTTTTCTAGACTCTTTGTTTGGTCATCTGACTCTTTCTCTTCATCACTTTTAGCAAGTTTTCGAAGTCTTCTTCTACCTTCATGTTTAAGCTTTGTATGATTAGTTTCATTAGAAATAAAAGTAACATCAACAGATGAAGAAATTTTTTTAAGTCTTCTTTTGGATTTTAAATGTAATTTCTGTTCAACTTCATGAGGTTTACTTGTTTCACAAAATTCTGCAGATATGTCATTAATTAAATGATTTTGTTCTTCAGAAATTTTTAATATTTTGTATTTTACTTTTTTATTTAAAGTTTCCTTTTGCTCTTTTTTAGTGCTAACCCCTTCTATTTTACTACTTTTTTTGGGTTTTTGTGGTTTATCTGTCTCTTCTTCACTTCCCCGAATATCTTGTTTTAATATAATATCTTGTTCAAGTTTAGAATTTTCAACTTGCACTTGATCAGTATATTTGTTAATTTCTACAAATTCATTAGATATTTCCACCACTTTATTTTCTAGTACTTGATTATTAATGTCATCTGCAAGTTTTTCCTGAGAGTTTATATCTGATAAATCTTTATATTCTGGAATAGATCTACATTCTGGAATAGATCTACATTCTGGAATAGATTTACA
>NW_027122793.1:142833-172473 GCF_001865355.1 Cryptosporidium andersoni
GATTTACATTCTGGAATAGATTCATATTCTAGAATAGATTCACGTTCTGAAGTAGATTTACATTCTGGAATAGATTTACAATCACTTAGCGTTTTAATGATTTGATCTTTATCATCAGTTACTACTTCTTGTTCTATTTGTTCTGATAATTTATTTACTTCTTCAGATTCATGTTCGTCAAATTGTATATCAGAAATGACCCTATTTATAATACCTTCTGTAGTTATAGTTTCTTCTCCTTGCTCAATATTCGTTTCAAGTTGTTTCTGTTCCTCCTTCTTTACTAAGTGTCTAGAAGATCTCCTAACTTTTTGAATACTTTCTGGAGTTCCTTCTAATGGAACCAAGGGTTTTTTCACTTTTTCCCGATTATAGGCACATCTTGTAGAGTATAGCCGTTTAACTGATGTACCACTACTTCCAAAGTTACTAGTTAGATTTGATGGTGGCTCTAGAATATCTCCATTTAATGTATTCCTAAGCCAAGAATATAAAGGTAATACATCTAAAATATCAAAAGTTGGAAAATCACTTGTGCACCTAAAATCATTCAATTTGCTATTCTTTGGGTGGTATTCAGGATACCTTAAATTTGATTTCATATAAATAGGGATATCATTCTTTATATTTTCATCTTCACTCTTAGAAATAAGCCTATTAAAAGCATTAACACAGCGATTCCAACAATTTTGAGAGTCAAATTTTGTTACATCAATATCTAAGTTATCAGCACTATCTTCATAAAAATCAAAAGGTATTAGTTCCCATTGAGTTTTGCAAGCTGAAGATAGTTTTAAAGCTTGAGTACTACCTATAATTAGTGGTGAATTATTTTTTAAATATGTATTTCCAGTTCCTATGATATTAGTATTGAGATTATTGCCAAAATTCTGAACTAATCTCATACTTTTTGTATGAGCAGGAAAAAAGCCACATATATCTTTAGCTAAATATCTAGCATATATTGAAGAATCATTCCCTGCAATAATAACACGCGAATATAGTGGATGGGATAGTTCACATGGATTTTGAGTCCTATATATACAAATTGAATAATTCCCAATTAAATAATTTTGAATTACTTGTGGATCATTATTTTTTGTTTCTAAATGATTATATTTCATCCTTAATCCTTTTTCATTTAATATTTCAAATATCTTACTACGAATAAGTTGAATATTCTTAATATTTCTATAATTATCTGGCCAAATTGAAGGGAGTTCCATAGTAACATCAGGTTCATTTGAAGTATCTTGTTGCTTGTTTAACAATTCACCATTAAAAACAAAGTGTACTTTTAACCACTCTTTAAGATTATTTGCAACTTCTTCAGAAAGATGTTCTTCCAAAGGTTTTATTTTATTAGTTTGAGTAAGTGAAGTGTTCCCACGAGTATCCAATGAATTGTGAATACCTTGTACTGTATTTTTTGTATTATGTAGTAAATTAGACCCTTGCGTATTACTAGTTAAATTACTTGAGTTCCGTTTTCTATTCTTTGTTGGCCTTGATTGTGTATTACTAGTATTTACTGTCTCTATAAGAGAAAATGTTGGAAGAGCTTCCGGAGTATTTAATGTAACTTCTTCTAGTGCTTCACAAGAGTTATAAGAGAGATCCCATGTATTCATTGAGCATACCCATTCATCAGGTAATGTATCAGGATTCATACCTAAGGGTAAACGTCGCCATTTCTTGCATATTTCACATTGAGCCCAATTTACAAGTTCAGGAACCACTTCAGTCAATACCTTGTCATTATTTAGCATAAAGAGATGATACTAAAATATATTTCTAAAATAGACAGTAATATCTCTAATTGTATAACTGTATAATAATATACCGTATAAATTCTCCTTTCTTCTATAAGACTCTCTTTTAAGTTTCATTGTATTAAAGTATTACTAGCGCCAATATGTCACGCTAAATGTTTCAAATGAGTAGTTCTTAATCCTTAGATTTCAACTATAATTGAGGCTATTGCATTTTTTTTCTTAATAATATGTGAATTTTCTAAATTTTGATTAACCTGTTTAAGTTCTAGAATGTTCAAATTCTGTTTATCTTTGCAAGTCTTTATATATCCCTCAACCCAGACTTGTGGATCATGCATCTGGCTAAAAAATGCCACTATACATTGTTTTTGGTACATTATAGAGCATTCTAAGTTATTAAAGTGCTCTACTTTACTTCCAAAAGCTATGTAACCATGTACAGATACACTAGCAAGTGCAATACTAACTAAATAAGGCTGATTATCCATATTAGGAACTACAATGACATTAGTAAATCCAAGATACTGAGTAAATTCTGACAATTGAAATAAAGTAGATTTTGTATTCGAAAAAATAAATATTTTCATTAATTCTCGAAATGAAGTTTCTATTTCATTCTGAGATATATTTGAAGATTCAGAATTGCATTGTAAAAGACATACTGGAATATCTCTTAAAAGATATGGATAAGCATAAATTAAACCTATATCAAGATTTGGAACTACTAATAATATAGGAAAAGGTGAAGATAAAATAGATTTACTACTGTGTATATATAGGTCGTATAAGGGATTCCATGCAAGTTGCCAAATCATGAGATTAAATAATTTCTCAGCAGGATAAGTAGTGTCATTTATATTCAATCTAATTAGTTGTTTAGATGAAACCCAAACTATATCACTTATAGATGTTTGTACATAACAATCTTCAGCAATATATATTACATTATCATCTAATTTTAATAAATGTCCCATAGATGTCTCACTTTCAAGTACTTTAGCCATATAGATGTTTATATATTGAGTTGGATCTCCTAGTTTAATCATTTCTTTATTCAAATGACTACAACCAGTGATTTTTATAAGAACTTTAAAGTAAGGTAATATAGAGAACATTAAGATTTTAATTATTGCTCTTTTTTTTCTTTTCTTTTTTTAGCGTACATGTGACGCCACGTTCACGTTTTTTACCTCACAAAATATGGCCTTGTCTCCAATAGATTTTAACCTCTTCAGTACAATAATTAATGAATGATAAAAAAAAAGCTAAAGATAACTGGAGAGTCGATGTAGATAGTTTAATTGAATTACTACGTCGGAGACAGTTATCAGACTCTCAGAGCCAAGGTAGAAAAATTTTGGAAGTATTGAGACAAATTGTTGATAGATATCCTTGGAAAAATGCCTATGAACTTTATCAAGTCATTCGTACAGTTGGAAATGAAATTTCAAGTGTAGATCCATTAGCTTTTATTGTTGGAAATGTTGTTAGGAGATTACTAAATGTTATTCGTAAAGAGTATGCAAAACTTACTACATCTCAGGTAAAACAACCGACATATTTTGATAATATGAATCTATCTGATATTTGTGATTCAACATCTGTAAGTATGAGCTTACTACGTTCTGCTGTTTTTGAGGGTATAAATGAACTTTTACATGAATTAGGTCAATCATGGGATTTTGATTCTAGTCTAGATATATTCCAAACAAATGATAAAATTTTAGTATATGGGTATTCATCACTTGTAGAACGGTTATTAAGGAGTATATCTAAAAAAAGACAAAATTTAGTCATATTTGTTGTTGATGGTGATCCAGAAAGAAAATCTGAAGAATTTGTAGTGAAAATTTCACATGATATCAATATATCTGCTATCCTAGTATCTGATTCAAGTATATTTAATATTATGCCTAAAGTAAATAAAGTTATTCTTAGTGCTTCAGCAATATTTCCTGATGGAGGAGCAGTAACCCTATCTGGTGGTTATTTAATAGCCCAGACAGCTTCTTACTTCTTTGTTCCTATAGTAATGATATCTGCATTATATAAATTATATCATTTCCCTTTATTTGATTATGAAAGAACTAATTCTATAGTACCTCCCAATATATTTATGAACTTATTGAAACAAATACCAAATGTACACTTTGCTATAAACAAATTTGACTTAGTTCCTGGAAATTTAATTAGTATCTTTATTACAGAAAGTGGACCTCTTACTCCTTCTCATTTGTATGAGCTAAGTAAATCACGTTTCCATCTACATGATATAGATCTAGATTTCAATTATGCACTGGAGAATGGTACTGGATTATAATTATTAAACTATTGATCTTAATATTATTGTATCGAATTTATATTAGGTAACAAATAACTTCTCTCTTAAAAATACTATTAATAATTACTAAAAATAAGGTTAAATTGAAAAAAAGAAAAAAAAAGTTATATATATTGTCAATATTAAAATAAATCAAAGCCATAAATTTATTATCATTTCTGGAAACTATAACCTATTGTTTATAACCAATAACTCATTATTAAATGTTTAAATTTTCATGTCTTGTCTTTAGTCTTTAGGGTAGCCGATATCTATGAATTAATGAAAGGACATGTATTTTATACATTCTTCCTTGTTTTATAACCTATTAATAAATAATAACTAAATAGATTTATAATGGATAATAACTTTGAAGATAGAAATATAAATATTAGGAATCCTTTAAATACTGTGACAAAACTAAATTTCAGAACTGCAGTATCATGTCCTAATATATCTAAACAACAGAATAAATATTTAATTTCACCTAGGCCTATAAGTGTCATTAAATATCCACATATGTATAATGATGGAAATTTTAAGAATGATAATCAATATCAATTAGGAGAAATATGGGTTACTGAAAAACGTAAAAGAAAAAAATACGAAACGCAAAATAATATCAAGAGATATGCAGATCTTGATATTAAAGAATCTACTCATGATTTATGCAATGATGTAAGTCATGTTTTGAAAGATATTTTTAGTCAATTAAGGGAAATTGGAAGACATTGTATTAATGAACAATTTATCAATTTCGAAAAAATTACCTCAAGTAAAACATTTGAAAAAGTATATTATGCAATACCTGATAAAGTTGCAAATATACTAGATAATTTCAACTTTACAAATAATGATATAAATAATTATTTACAACATAATTTAGAATCCAAAAAATATACTTATAAATATCCAAAAAGGGTACTAGTTAAAGGATGTGGGAATTTGTCAAATACAGTAAATATTAGATCTAATGTTATTAGGCATTATGCTCAAACAAGAAATTTATTAGAAACTTTTTCTATGCCCTTATTAATAGGGTTAAATTATATTATTGATCTAGTTGCTAATTTAAGTATCAAATTCTGTCCAAAAATTCCAGATAAAGATAAAGCTTATCCTGGTACTGGATGTATCTTATTGGATTTTTTCAATGATTTTATTGATAATAATTTATTTGGAGATGAAAATTATCCTATTAAAAAAGATTATTCACAAAAAGAGCAGAATGAAAATCAAATTAATAAAGAACTATATCAAAATTACACTAAAGTAAATGATCAACAAAAAAATTATTCTATAAGTAGTACTCTATTTACAAAATGTTATCATAGAGCAGATAGCGATGTATTTGATCCTTTAGAATATGTACAGAAAGTTCCACCAACAATGCCTTGTCAAGAAAAAAAGGGTTATATTAAAAGTGGAAAAATTAATGTATATAATTAGGATCTATGTAACTTTTAAATGTTTGAAACTTTTCTTTGTAATATTTTATCTCAAAACCAATATATAAATATATTTATAGTATTAATATTTAATAAAGAGAATATATATATTAGTCAAATTTAATATATTATTATTCCTTAAAATTAAATATTATATAATTCTTATATAATTATTGGATCATCTAAAAATATGTATATTGAAAAATATTTCATCACTTTTCTTCTTTTTTCTTTTGTTATAAAATACTATTTAACTTAAATATAAACAAAAAATTTATATTATTTTAATATATTATTTAAATATACATTTACTTATATTATCAAAATTATTATAAATCATAATTCTATAAATCTCAAATACAATTTGAAAATACTTAAAACAAAAATCTTAATACATATATTTGAAATTTTATTATTAACTAAAAATAACCAAATTATATTTTAAATTAACTTAGAGTAAAATCATTTATTATTTAAATTTACCTAAATCTAAAAAGTTATATTTTAATTATTATTATTATTTTATTCAAAATATGAATATAACTTTATATATGTATCTTTCAAGTTTTTAAATTAGTTCAATATTGTAATTTACTCATTTTTAATAGGTTAATTTAACTATTATAATTATATTGTAATTAAAATCCTTGAAACTACAATCAAATATTATTTTATTCTTATTGAAATTCTTACATATAACTATAATTATTGAAATTTTAAATTAATTATATTATTAAAATATAATATATAATCAATATTTAATCCTTTTTTTTTCATTAGTTAATTTATATATTTAATAAATTATATTACAGTTTAGTTTATATTATAAATTGTAAATTATATAATGAAATTAAATCCACATCATTTTCTCACTTTAGAACATTTATTACTCTTTTCAAAATTATAGTTAATTTTGTAATATATTATAAGTTATTATTTTTAGTTATATTACATAATTAATATTATAAATTAATGTATAAATTAGGATTTATTATTATTTGTTATTATATTTATACTTAATATAAAATGTAATTCATTATTCCTTATATATATAATTAATATTATTTATTTCCCTATTAATTATTAATTGTATATAAAAGATTCAAAATCCTTAATTACTAGTCACTAAATTAGAATAAATATTTGTTTAATTTTCATATAAATTACATTAATATAATACAATATATATTCAAGTATCAGTTAAAAGATATTATTAATTATTAGAAATCAAATAAATAAGTTTTACTTAAAATATATCAATAGTTATCTGAAATTCTATTCATTTATTATACCAAAATAATAAAAATTACAATGAGATTATTATTTTTATACTTTAAATCATAAATTCAATAGTAATTTCTGCCTAGATTATTTTATATTTCTTATTAATATAAGGTATAATATTACAAGCTGTTAATAAGTTCTTATACCCTAATAATATATAGTTTAAAATAATTCTGAATAGTTACTACAGAGTGACAAGGTAATAGAAAAATCATCAAAAATATGAAATTTATTATTTTACTAAATATATATCAGAATTTGTTTATTTTATCAAAAAAACCAAAAAAAAAAAAAAAAAAAAAAAATTAATATATAAAATGTTTATATTAGATCTCTATTTGATCAGATAAATGATATTCTTATAAATTCTGGTTTAATATTTAATACTTTGTCACTATTTAGATCTATTAATATTTTATAGGGTACCTATTTTCTTATTTTTAATTTATTAATAATTCTGACAGTATAAGTTACGTAAATTTCATTTTTTGTATTTGTTAATATAACCCGCCATTGGGTTTTAATTATAACGCGAATTTTAAAATTTATATCTACTAAAAAAAAATTTTTGTTTAAAAATAGATCATCAGTTAATTATAATATATCTCATATTTTATAAATTTTAAGATTTTCATTAGTAATTTGGACTAACTAAATTATACTATCTTTGGAACTTTTTTTTTTAAGTTTTCTCAGTGATATATATTAACTTTGGAATAATATCAATATTTATATTAAATATTTAAGGTACATAAAGAGAATTAGCAGATTTTGATTGAATTGGGGGCTTAGTCTGTAATATATTGAAGCTTTCATCTTTTTAATCGATTTATATTGCAAATATCTTACAAATATAAAATATATCATCATTAGTGTATGACAATAATTTTGTAATAGGTAATGTAATACAATAAAGTTAGGAATTCTGAAGTTATGTACAATTCAAAGGTTCGTGTTTTATTGATCCCATTAATTATTGTCCTTCTATATTTATGCTGTTGCTTATGGATAATTTATTGGCATTTAGTTAGCAATAATCCTACTCCCCCTGAATCACATATAATGATATCATTGGTTACTTTTATTACAGTAATTATCTCTATAATATCCATGTTACTTATAAATATAAATTATAGAGTATATGGTCATTTTTATCCACGATATAATTCTATAAAATTGAATACAAGTGAATCTTTGGAACAAATAGAAAATTCCCATATATGTAGAATAGATAATTCACAACAAATAGAATTAGCTAATTGTTCTAATTTTGAAGATTCAAAGAATTTATGCAACAAATATTCTGGAAGATCTGGAAATAGTTCAATTTATTCGGAAAGATTAACTGAAGAATCTATTGATAACTTTTTACCAAATAATTCAAGATATATGACAGAATCTAGATTTTTAAATTCTAATAGACCTCTTATATTTGACTTATTACGTTATAGTTTAAGTATTCCAAAGAAAGATAAATATAAAGGTTTATTTATTCCCCCAACAAGAAAGATTATTATTACTGCTTCTATGTTATTATGGTGGTTTCTAATTTTATTAGTATTTACTATTGCAAGATATTTGACAACTAGAAGTTTATATGCACCTTTTTGTATGGAATTTGATTGTACAGATTATATTTTAGTAGAATCTTCCAGACAAGATTTTTATAGCCAATTTTTAATTAATTTTTTTAATAATAAAGAATATGTAGAAGCTTTGAATTATATACCCCCTGGAGGTAATGATATGTGTATTGCTTTACATTCTATAAAACGTGGAGAGATTGAATATCTGACTATATCCCTTGGTTCTTTACTCCATGGAGCTAGCTTAGATGAACTTCGTCGTATTAGAATTATTATATTAGCTACAGATTATAATTCTGAAAAGGAGAATTTTATGAAACCTATGCTTAATAAAATTCCAATATATACATTTATTCAACAATATCATGACCAGATATTTGATAAAAAGACTGACTTTTTTATTTTTAATGAGAATATTGGTTTTGCATCAGTATACCATCTTTGCCAAATGAAAACAGAGGATTTTGAACAATACTCCTTATTTGATAAAAATAGTTATAAAGAGGATCCAGATCTTTGGGTACCTTTTATTTTATACCATGAAGCAGATTTGATTAGTGGGCCAAAGACTATATCACAGATTTTAATTGCAACAGATATAATTAATAATTATACAGATCCTCCTAAGAAATCTCCATATGAAGACTTTGATACTAATGAATTTACAAAATGGAGAGCTATGATAGATCAATGGTGGCATAATCATTCACTTGTTTATAACTTATTATCATATATTAAGAATTACTGTATTGAATATAATTACAAAAGTTGTAATTGGTTTTTTGATAATATAATAAAAGTTGAATTTCCTATATATATTCCATTGGAAGTTGATCCAAATATTATAGGTTTTAAAGATATTCCTATTAAGTGGCAGGATAAACTTTTAAATGAAGATAATGTAAGGAAGACTTCATTTACTATTACAGATGGAAAAAATTCCTTAATATATAAAGAGACGAATATAAAGGGGAAATTTCCAAATGATACTGATAATATATTTTATAACAATGAAAACTATATAACAAAATATTGTAATTATATTAGAGGTGTTTTTACTTGTGGGCATAAATATTCAAAAGAAAATCCTCCAAAGATTTTTGTAGCTAAATCTTATACTCCTCCTTCAGGTTCTAATGAACATTGGTATACCTCAATCGTTTTTATTACTGGATTTATATTTTATCCAATATTATTGGCTTTTTTTGCGACATTTATAATTTTATTGCTTTATTATTTATTTAAGTTAGTATTTTTGATTTTTAAGAAAATGAGATCTAAAAATATAAGAATTCAGAATTCCTTGAGTAATATAGATGATAATATATGTTTTGAAAAAGGTGAGGATATACAATATGAATATCCGGCAGAGAAAGAAACTAAATATTTGTATAATGAAAGACAAGAAATTGGAAATATTCATATAAAATCTAAATCCAAAAATAGAATATCTTGGAGGCCGATGTTATCACTTTTTTTCATATTCTGGGTAATAAGTATTATACTGTTTCTTACAATTGAGAGACCAAATATTGGGCCTACATACGCCCTTGGAATAACATATTCCACTACTCCAAGATCATTTACTGGGACTGTATTAATGTCTATAACTACTTATGAAGCTTTAACTAAAGAACTTTCAGTCATTAATAATGCTAGAAAGATGCCTATTGATCACTATATAGACAATTTTCTAACAAGTAACCAAATATATCAAAATTCAATTATCCCAAATCCTTTTCAACATATTGGTAGAGCGTCAGCTATTGTAGGCAAATTATACCCTTGTTTAAGAACTATTTTTGTTACAACTCAGCAAACAATTTTAAATTCTTATTACAGTCTTGGAGGGGCATTTGTATTTGCTGAAAATCTTAAGTTAAAATTAAAAGGGAAAACACCTTTATATATGTATAATTATGAATCACCCAGTGTTATTGATCTTAATCTTAATTAACTTAGCAAATTTACAATTTCCTATTACAGTTGCAGTTACCTTTTATCTGTATCCCTTACAATCAATTGATACAATTTAGTAAATACAAGCAACTTAAAAGTGTAATTAGCTACAGTAATCTTTTATTCAGATAAAATAAATTCAGTCAAGAACTACATAGATATTTCAGCTAAGTTATTCTACTTTACCTAACTTGAGATACTGTTTATTACCAAAATTGATATTAGTATATATGAGGGGATTATGGGAAATATATTTGTTAATTCTGATATTGGTTATAATAAATATTGTTACTAGAAGTAAAATAAAATAAAAAAAGAATTCCTTTAGGTTTACCAAGCTCTTAGGATCTTATTAAAAAAGTTGAAATTTTGATATAATACTGCTTTACGCTTTATAAGTACATATTACTATTTCCAGTATAATTGACACTATTTATACTCACTAATTCTAATTTTATATTAATAAATTTGCTCAATCTAGGATTATTAATACTCTAATAACTCCCCCTTTATAAATGAATTTCTACAGGCACAAATATTGACAACTTAAACTTAAATTCCTTATCTCTCAGAATACAATCCAGTCAAGCTAAAAATTAGACTTGCTTAAACTAAGAAATTATCAACTAAGAAGTTATCTAGAAGATTAGATAAAATTTGATTTATTTTATTAAAACCAACACATAAATATCCTTAATTCAACAAAATATTAAAGTTACCAATTTAAGCTGAAATTTCAATAGTTCTCTTAACTGGTCCATAGTATTTAGCCTTTTCAGCTGAAGTCTGGAATCTACCATGTCCAAATTTAGAGGATGTATCAATAAACTTTAAATTAATAGCCTCAAGTGCTGAACGAGAAACTGGTGGTACAAGGGCTTTACGCAAAGTCAATAACCTCTTTTTACAACCAACTGTACACCCTTTAAGCATCACAAAGTCTTGAGTAACAACACCATAACGTGGGAAGCCACCCATTGGTGTAATAGTCTTCTCTGTTAAATCTGCATATGTAGATGCATTCCTTGGATCATCGCCATTCCCTATTCGATAAATCTTCTTGTTCATTTCTGTCCTCTGACCATAACCTTTCTGACCAGCTCTTGGAACTTGGAATTGAACACGAGCAGGATGCCATGCTCCAATACAGGATACTTTACGAACACCACGACGTGTCTTTCTTGGCAACTTAGTAACTCTCCAACGAGAAATGACACCTTTATATCCTTTACCTTTGGAAATACCAATTACATCAATCATCTCATTTTCACTGAATATTGATGAAATGGGGATTTGTTGCTCAAAGCATCGTACACAGAAATCTACCTTCTCAGTAACTGTACCACCATTCACTTGTATTTCCATTAAATCTGCTTTTTTCTTATTAAGACCAGTCTTACTAACTTGTGTATGACATAAAGCACGAATTACTGTACAATATTGTTTACAACGAGCAATTTCAACTTCCATCCTTTGATTTTCAACATAATTCTTTGCATATTTCGTAAATGCCTTACGTTTGCTTTTATAATAATTTCTATAAAAGCGACGTTTACATTCTTCACTTAAGTAACCTGCAAATACAGTTGTCAAAGCCTTCAGACCTCTTGGAGTCTCAATATATCCAACAAAACCAACACAAATCATTGGTGGTGTCTCTATTATAGTAACAGCTTCTACAACCTCCTTCTTATTTAATTCTAAAAAAATGAAAAAGTATTAATTTAAATATTCACAAAGTATAATGTAATATTGTCTCTTTCATGGTTTTTCCCATGATCATATCCACATAAGTGAATGACCAAATAAGGTACTCCTCTAGGGACAAGGAATATGAAAGGATATATCTTGGAGTTAGACTCAACAAGATATAAGTAATTTTGGATACAAGGATTTCGAATATACGTCGACTTAAACAAGACGCTCAATAATCTCTTATATCCTAGTTAAGTGAAATATAAGGAACTTACTTGAACCAGGTTTATCAACATCACGGACTATATGAGTCATCCCTGCTTTATATCCCATAAATGCTGTCAAATGTGGTGGCTGAGTCTGATCATCCTTTGGGAATGCCTTAACCTTTCCACGATTTCTTGAACATCTCTTGCGAGGTAGAAATCCAAGAGATCCTGATCTAGGACGCTCAAATTTACGATGAGACATCTCTCTTTATTTTAATATAAATTCCAAAAAAAAAAGTCACAAGGGAAAATCACCAATTTCTGAGCTTCAGTAGAAATACAAGAGGTAATGATAGCTCAAGCTATAACTGAGCCCGGTTCTTTTCTTATTTAGTTGAATATGACTCAAAGTTAAAGATGATATTGTTAAATACTAGCAGTTTAAGTTTATAACTATCTATGAGACGGTAACACGAGACGGCGCCTATTTTTTACATTATATTAGCGGTATATATTTTCAACTAAAGATTACAAAGTTTAATTAACCAAAATTTTATACTACTGATAACTGATTGAGTACGTTTATTATTATCTTAACTTATATTAGTTCGATAATTTTAAGCTTATATATATATATGTGCAACTTTCTTCAAATTTATATATAATATTAAGTAATAAATATGACATACAAAATTGGAATCGAAAATAAAAAAGTAAATAAGTAACTTTTAATATTACTACCAATTTTAAGATATTTCATCATTTATATTAATAAATGTTATATCTTATCCTATCTTTAAATACTTCTTAAAAATATTTCTGTGGAGATTTATTAGTGGAGATATACTATAAAGATCCACAAATTCTAACTTATTTGAAAATATATGATATATTAAGAACTTAATTAGAAAGGTAATTATTTATTGCTATATATACTTACTAAGGGTTTTATAGTTACTAGGTATAAATTATTTATTATAGAGTGATCTTTTTATGTTAAGATAACTTTATATTACGAGGTAAAGGGAAATTATATATAGAAATATTGAACTTTGATGTAAAAAAACTAATTTTCAAAATATAGTCACTTTAATATAGGTTTTAGCTTTGACTTAACTTAAAATATATTTAATTTTAAAATTAAATATATTTGAAATATCTTATAATTCATCCAAATTATACTATTTGAATTTAATTATCTAGAAATTTAGTATATAATTCAAAGGCTTAACTCACAATAACTAAATATCCTATTGTAATATATAATAAAGATATTGGATATAAAACAAGAAATTGCCTATCTTCTGGGATTATGTTCCTCATCAAATTGGAAATTGTATTGTATGTATGTAGAAGAGCAATAATAGTTAATATTATTGTTGTTAGAGTAAATGGAATTACTAAAGATATAACTGAAATAATCGAAAAAGGGAGCAAGCAATATCCTAAAAGACTTAAAATAGCAAAAAATGAGCATTTAGATCCAAGTAGTATTGAATTTAAAGTTACAACTATACTTCCATGAAAAGACACAAAGTAAACTGTAGAAAATATATTACTCTTACTCGTATATGGAGCCTTTATATATACACAACAAGATAATACAAGTAAAAATAGACAAGGTCCCCATAAATCCCAGTTATAAAGCATTTGCATATTGTTACTATTACCCTTGTCACTTCTCTTATATGTTAAAAGATAAAATATCATCTTATTATATACATGGTTAGTATCACGGATAATTGTTGTCAATACAGATTCATCCAAAGTACCATCTGAAATATTCTCCTCACATATTTCTCCACTTATAAACAATATATCATCCGGATGTTTATCTGAAATATTCATAATTGAGTAATTATATTAAACTTTAGAAAAAAAAAAAAAAAAAAGTAGTTCCCGCAAAATACATCCAAGTATAATATAATAGTAATAATAGTATACACCTTTTTACCGCCTTATTTCCAAATTAGTGACGAATTTTCTTAAACTAATGTTCCCTTTAAATCAAGAATAGATGGATGTAAACTCATCTACTAATAGGGAAGAGGCTCTTAGATGTCGTGATGTGGTTATTAAGACATTAAGATCTGCTCAATATTGGCAAGGTACTATAAGAACTCAACAAATTAGAAATTCTGTACACCAATTTGAGCGATATTTACGATTATCAAATGAAACAAGATCTGCTCAAGATGTAGCCTTTGAATTAAGAAGTGAAATTGCAGATACATTTGTATTTGAGGAATTCTTAAGACTCTTAAGAGATGAAAGACAGCCATCTCATCAAGACTCATCAAATTTAAATCCTAATATACAAGATAACCCTCAATTGTGGTTAAAATTAAAGGCTATATATAACTTTATCAAATTCAAAATATGTACACTGGAAGGTATAGTATTTAATATGTTACCTTTAAAGATACAAAATTTGATCCTGGATTCATATAGGAAACCTCTATTTGCTTTATATTCAATTAATATACTGTTACTTCTAATACGTATATATTTCTTTAAATGGAGACCTATATTTGGTGATACAACAAAAGATGATGATCCAAATAATCAATTTGGTGATTATTCGTATTCACCATATATCCATATTTATGAAAATAATTATTCACCAACTTTAATAGATTATGTTTACGAAGTTTTATCATTCTTTATAAATTTATTTACATCTATTATACCTCTAGTTCTACCATTAATAACATTAAATTGGATAAATGGTCAAAGTGTACATAGGCATCAGCGAATATAAATAATACAATTTTTCTTCACTAAGATACTATTAGCTAGATTAATAATATATTTAGCTTATAAATAAATAGATTTCGTCAGCAATAATCATAATATATATTTGGAATTATTAATATCTACAGTTTATATATTATCTTTTGATGTCTCATGTGTTATTTCCCCATTATAATAAGAATCATTTGTCTCTTGTACTGTTAAAAAGATAAATCTTTTATCAGGAGCTACTAGGATAGTATGCTTCTTGAAGTGTAATCTAATGAGCTGTATCTCATCAAGTGGATCAACTGCACTTTTCCCTAGGAAATTAGCTGATTTAATTATATTATATATATTATTAGTATATAATTGAGTTGTTTTATTGTCAAAAGTAGAAACTAAAGGAGAACCATCAATATCTAAGATAATTACTCCAATTACACCTTTTCGCCCTTTAATTCTTGACAACGTACTTTCTAGATCATCCTAAAATTAATATAGATTTTATTTAAATCATAGTATAACTATATAATAAGTCATTTATAAAATAAACTTACAGTTTTTAGATTTTCCTTCATTTTAATAACATCCTTTTAAAAAAAAAAAAAAAGTTTTTATAATAAGAAATAACCCGCTATTAGGCGCTATAATTTTAGAATGTTATATCTGCAATATTTCCTTATTTTTAGAAATTATTTTAAATTAAAAAGAAAATTATAATTATAAACTAAAAACTATATTAAAACATTTATAAAGCTAATATAATATAAATATATATAATTATTAATATATGTCTACATTATTAAAATTATATATATTATAAATTTTAGAATTCTGTTGAAATATTACTAAATTAAAGATATGATTAAAAAAAAAGGTTACCAAGTTAATTCTAATATTACTTAATATTAGAATATAATAAATGATATATTCCATTTTATTCTAATATAATAACGCGCTATAAATTCTATAAGTGTCAAATATATAATTAAAGGAATAATATTGGATGTGTTTATATTGCTAACAAATGCACAGATATTTACTCTTAACAAATGTTGTATTTATGTTTATTCTTATCTTGATATGTAACAACATTAGCTGTATTCTTTTAAAAGATAATGACTATAAAGAATATATTGATGATAAAGAATTATCAAAAAATTTTCCTGGATCATTAAAGACCCATTACAGTCGTTTTGGAATTAAAAAAGGTACTGTTGGAAATATCATGCACAAATTACCTAGTAGAAAGGATTCAATTATAATTACAACAAATTGGGAAGATAATGACTATGTAATAGCAGTATTCATTATGTTTCTTTTAGAAAGGCTAAAATTAGCATATAATATTTTTAATTATAGTGATTTTAGTCACTGGGTTATGGGAAGAATTCCCCCTTTAGATGCCTTTTCAGAAGAAAATAAAATTGTTCAAAAATTACCTGAATGGGATAAATGGTGGAATATAGAAAGTAATATAACAAAAGTATGTAGTGAATTTTATCATTTGTATTATACTATTAATTCATTTGGAATATTTAAATTATTTTATGAAAAAGATTATACTTTTAAAAAAATTAAACCTTATTGGTCTTTATTAGGAGTATTTTCTAGGGAAAGATTGAAGGATAGTACATTTTTAAATGAACTTACATATAGTGAATTGAAGACAAGAATATTAACTGAATTAAAGTTAAAAAAAAATACAACTTTGGAATATCATACGCAAATTGAAAAATTAAGTGATAATTTTCAAAATAATAAAATTAAAAATTTTAATAATGAAAATAAATATACTAAGTTATTTAAAACTGTAAGAAATACTTTTAAATTATTTCGTAGTGCTTATCGTCATGTAAAGAATATTAAGAAACAAAGAAAATTTAATTCTGAGAATGGAGATTCAAATATTGAATTATTACCAGATTGGTGGGATAATGAATTAGATATAATTACTGCAATTATTCTTACAACATTTAAATATCAATACTTATATCAGATATCAATAATAAATTTTAAAAATAAACATAAACATGAAAAACCATCTTTGACATGGAAACAGTTTA
This sequence comes from Cryptosporidium andersoni, assembly GCF_001865355.1. Classification (NCBI taxonomy): domain Eukaryota; phylum Apicomplexa; class Conoidasida; order Eucoccidiorida; family Cryptosporidiidae; genus Cryptosporidium; species Cryptosporidium andersoni. The sequence continues at coordinate 159,912 of NW_027122793.1, forward strand.
ATAAAATGTTATGTAAAGCAATATTTTGCATTAAAAATCAGAAATTTATAAATTCAATAGATTCTATTCCTATATGGCATCGTTTTGGTAATAAATGGCAGACATTTCCACAAGGTGTAATGATTCGTATTCTTGATAGCATATCACGCTTATCATTAAATACAAGTGGATGGGATATTTACGATTATATAATTTGTGCGTGCTTTTATTATATTCTTGAAAGAGAGAAACTACGAGTAGAATGGTTTGCATTAGGACCTTTATCAGGATCATCTTCTACTCGTTTTTGGAGAAAGTTTAAGATATTTCTGAGACGTATATTTGGTAGAAATAAGGGTTTATTTGATATTTCTTCAGGTTGGTTTAAAGATAAAGAAGAAGATGGAGATAGTGAATAAATTCAAATAGATAATTCTAATAGTAAATTAATATTAATCCCTATTTTATATTAATAGAGAGTTAATCTTTTGTTTTTAAGTGATTTTTATTATACCCCACGCTATGATCTAACATTGGAAATAACACATGAGCCGCCAAATTGGCTTTGAAATATATGTCGAATATATATATTACAAAGATCTCCGAATATAATTCCAAGATGTTTAATAAACCATTTGGGATATTTGTGTTTTTAGTTCCATTATTTTTATTTAGAGTTAATGGTCTAGAAGGTCAAGATCTACTTTTGGAAATTAATAATAAGGTGAAAAGAAAGCAGCCAAATATAGATCCTAACTTAGACTGGCAATTAAATGTGTATGTAAAATTTTATGAGAATGATAAATCAATTAAAATACATTGCCCTCGTGGTACATTAGATACTCCGTTTGGTAGGACATTAGGGAGAGCTATTCTTCGTAACTTTAAGACGTTTTTGCCTGAAAATTCCAGAGTAACTAAAACAAAACTTTCTCTTAATATGCCTCAAGCTCCATTTACAAATGCAATGGATATACTTAAAGATGGATATGAAATGTCGTTAAAAAAATTACTTGGCTATGATATTAAAGATATAAGTTCAAAAAGTACTACAGGAATGGCAGAATCTATTTACTCACCAAAATTTGATAATGCTATATTATCATCTCCTACAACATTACCTGAAACTCCACTTTTTATCCACCCAGTATATGTATTTTATGAAACAGATAATGAGAGAAAAGATCAGGAAAGTATGGTACAATTTATGATTCAATTAGGATTAAAAGTTTTTCACACATTTGGAACTCCTCGACAGTTAGAAACAAGTATAATATCTACTTCTGCAAAATATCCAGATATAATATCTCCTGCAAAATATTCAGATATAATATCTACTTCTACGAAATATCCAGATGTGATATCTACTTCTGTAAGACCTCTAGAGTTTGGATCTACTAATCTTTTATCAAATAGTACAATTAATGAAATAAAGCGATTACCTGAAAAGATTGTAGAGCTATCATCTTCACCTATAATTGCAAGTTTAGAATCAACTGATCAAAAATCATCTTTAGAACTTAAAATTCCCAATACTCATATGGTCACTCAAGGTTTTAATCCAAGTCCTGTTAATCATAATATATTAAATTCAAGTCCTCAAAATACATTCATTCAATCTTTTGTTCCAATAGCATCTCCAGATATTTCTAGTCCTCATATAATTGGATATCACAGTAGCGAACATACTTAAAAATCATTTTAAATTTTATTTTATTATATCTAAATTTTTTTCTTATAAAATAACAATTTACAGTATATTATAGATATCGATTTTTTTGAAATATTTATTGTATTGAATAATATTAATTTAGATTAATAGAAACTTTTTAATATTGAACATTTATTTCTCTAATTATATTATTTACTTAATTTTATCTTCTAATCCTGAACTACTTATAGAAGCCTCAGTACTTGCTGACTTCATTATATTTGATGTCAGCTTATTATTATTATTCAAAGTATTGTAAATGAATTGATCTTGCTCAGCTTTGTCAATTTGTTCAAGATTACCTAAGGTTATATCTTTTATAATTTCATTACTATTCACTTGAATTGTCTTCTTTGGGTCTTTATAAGCTTTCATCTCATTTGTTGACTGATTTCCCTCTATCCCTTCATATTTAGAGAATTCTTTGGAACTTGGAATTTTTGTCCTATTTATTACTTCTTCTTGACTAGCAAGTTCAATCTGATTTAATTTATCAACTTCTAAATTTATACCAAGTTCTTTAATATTATCTTTTGATTTTTCCTTAGTTTCTTTATTTCTAACCAAATTGATTTTAAGACTCTTAATTGTTTCTTCATTACTGTCTACACGAGAGTTTCTATGTTCAATATTATTTGAAGTATCACACTTGGAATTTAGAATTTTTGTATTTGATGAATTAGAAATAGGATTTTGTTCCAATTTAATATCATTTACTACTATTTTAGAACCTAAATTATGTTTCTCCATTGTTACCTGAGCAGGATTTGCAGAGAGTTGATCTTTAATATAGATTCCTCTGTCTACAATTTCTGGCTCTTCTTGCATCATATTCTTAGAATTAGTATAATTATTTAAATTATTTTTTTGAATAGAAGTTTGATCTGTTTCATGCTGAATGTTATGAGTAGTACTATACCTTTGCATTGAAGAACCTAGCCAATTTTTTGCACATTCAATACTAGAAATAACTGTGTCAGACATTCTTCTCATATTATCTATGAAATGATCGTGATAATTCTCTTCTAATTCATATTCATCACAATTTTCCCATTCACTGTCATTTAAACTTAAGTCTTTATTATTTGTATTCAAGTTATTATTTATTAAACTCCTATTACAACGTGCTTGCCATCCACTATGTTTGACAAATTCTGCATCTGCTCCCATATTTGGTCTTGTAACACAACAATTCCATACATAAGAAATTGAAGATGATGGCTCTGGTAGGGAGTAATATCCAATTAGATGATGACAATGAGAACATAAAATGATGTCATTCTTTATATGCCTTGGTAAATTCAAAATACTCGACCTATGTCTTCTTCTATGATAACCGGTTGATGTTAAGGCCTGATTATGAGCTTTTCTCGTATAATTGCTCCCTCTGTCTTTATTATTAACTAATTTACTACCTGGCCTATAAAGTAAAGTAGTTAATATAATCATGAATAAATAAAATACTAATATAAAGACTATAAAAAGTGGTTCTATCTATACAATCTATTATATACTAGACTTACCTTGTAAAATCTGGAATAAGTATAGGAATATTCTGAGTACTCATAAAATATACTAGTACTAGATCTTTTGTTTGTATACCTTTAATATCTAATATAGGGAATTATAAGGGAATAATCCCCCAAATAACATTAAGATTTGTATTTAGCAAATGTTGTAATTTATACTACTCCTTATACTCTCAGTAAACCACAATTTAATAACTTTTCATATAGCTCAACTTTACAATTTCCTTTGAATTGTAATAGTTTCTATTATTTCAATTTATAGTTACAATTTTATACTTAATAATTTATTGAAATTGTCAAATTATCCTTTATTATATGATCAATATGTTTATAAACTCTTGAAAATTAGGCACACAACAAATTAAAGCTAAAAATGTCCATGTACAAAAATGCGCTTGGGTACTGACTAGACTTGTCAATACTCTTGACTCTAAATATTTATTACAATATTATACATGAATTCAAGGCGGTTAAATATATTGGTGCATAAAATATGCGGTAAAAGTTCTTTTACTTTAAGAAAATAATCTTAAAATTCTACATGCTTCAATCTGAAAATCCAATATTACTTTACTTATCTATCAGAAATTATAATGTATTACTATAATTATTTTAATAAATAGAAGCACTTTATGCCCTCAATTTATTTTTTACAATTATATCGAGGATTTATACTAATAACTCACTATAGCTTGAAAAGATAGCAAAATAAATATTCTAATATTTAGGTTATATATTAAAGTGAATAATTCTTTTTAATTTAAAATATATAGTGATAATAGTACTAAAATATTCATATATATTTAATAGAAGATGAATATTAATTCGACAACTCTAAGCTGATTATTTATTTGAATTTTGAGATGTTATAAAATTCAATATAAAAAATAAAAGGAGACCCAACACTTATGTATAAAATCTGATTTACTAGTGAGTAAACAAGATATCTGAGATTTACGTATACAATCTAGACAATCTAGACAATGCAGTACCGAATCCTTTAGACGCATGCAATGACGTATTGCAACACCTTCCTTTTACTGTCAGTTATGTGACTCTCTCACAATCAGTATATCTCAAGTTTTAATTAATTTATTATTTCTGAAAAATGAAGCTACAAAATTTATTTATTGCTCTATCATTTACTACTATATCATTTATTGCTTTCTTATCATCTGTGTTAGGATACAGACCAGAAAATAATGGTTAGTTTCATTTACACTACTTCATAGTTATATAATACAAATCAATTTATGAAAATCTAATTTATAGTAAATGAAGCTCTTGCTATACCAGCAAATTCTCCCTCGTTTCTCGTCGGAAATACTACTGACATGTCAGGACCAATTGAATCAATCAGTCAATTATTGAACTGTAAGTTTTTTCAATTCCCTAAGATGTTTTATTTTCTATTCTAAATATACACTTATTTCAGCTCTCCAACAGCAAAGATCTAAATTAGATGAACAAATGCAGCAAGGTCTACTTCAAACTATTAGTAATATTCTGCACAATTCTACCTCTACTGGATATGGTGGTGCTAACTCAGGTCTATTAGGATATAATGGTAATTTAAATTAATGACACGTAATTACTGGAATTACTAGATATTCAAAGTTATCTAGATCTAATTAGAGAGAATTAGTTATGAACAGATGTATTGTGGAATTTAACGTTGTAAGACGTGTTGATAATAGATAAGAGTAAATTAAGTATTTGAATTCTACACTTTAAAATTTGAATGTATCGAAGGTACTTAGGGGTATATGAGGTGAATTGTCTTCTAGATGATCAGGCAATGTAAACTTAGTACTGATTTGTGCTTCTCTTACCCCTGTATTAGAAGTCATATTGTACTCACTCTTTACTGAAGAGATTAGATACTTTTTTAGATCTGCTACATTGCTAGCTGAATAGGTAGTATCAGTATTTGTATTCTCTTTGTAATTCTCGATTTTTTTTTGAATCAAAGTGCAAGATATTGACTTAATACTGGTCTTCCTGGGTGGAGGTGAAGATGTAGTATTAAGTAAAAAGACTTCTATTGGTGGATTTTGAAGTTACTGGGATGGTTACAAAAGCTAACGAATTGTCACTACTACTTACTGTATGTTGTATTGTCTCCTCCTTTGTACTGAAGGGATCAATTGCAATACTCCCTGTAGTTTTACCCTTGGCCATATTTGTTGAACTTTCGTGGCTTGGTGTATGTATTGTATTTAGATTAGTACTAGGGGTATTTGTATTTGTTGATATTTCAGTCTTCAGATAATGCTTCATATTTGGATTTTCACTAGTACTTATTTTAAATTCCGATCTCTCTAAATTATCCTCAAGTGATTTTGTAACCCCAGAAGAGTTAGAATTAGTTCTTTGGACCTCCCTTGTATTCAAGTAAGTACTCGCAAGTGTATGTGATGTCTCAAATCCTCTCAGATTCTTTGTATTATCTTTTTCTCCATATACAGCTTTACTATCAAAAGCTGAAGTACTCTTGATTATAGGTTTAGTCGTAGACGTATTAGTAGCTACTAATGCTGTATATGTATCTTGACCATTCTTATATTTTATATTAGTATTACTATCGCTATTTTTTGTTAAATTCTCCGCTATTTTGGAATCTTGATTAGCTTCATCCTTAGAAATAGCATTACTTTTGGGTCTTTCAGAAGGATTGGGTGATCCTATAGGTATTTGTGGTAAAGAAATATAACTGCTCTGAGAAACTAATACTTGTATGCTATTTTGATTTGTTTCATTTACTATAGGGATATCTGTATGATACTTGTCACTAAGAAAGTCTAAGCCTTTTTCAGGATTAGTACCTATAGCTTCACTCAAACTTAAATTTTTATTATTTATAAATTGTTCAATTGTGCTGTCTTTATTCTCAATGTATTTTGAAATATTAATATTTGTTATATCTTGTACCCCAGCAATAGATACTTTTTCTTTAGGTTTTCCACTTAATTTGCTAGCCTCCGAGAAATTGAAAGAAATCAAAACGGGGAAAATTGTAATATCAGTCTCAGAATTGGTTGATGGACTTTCTTCTTGATTTAGTTTTTCATTATTAGTGTTATAGATCAATTTTTTTGTACTAGAGTAAAGTGTAGGATGAAGGTTACCATGAGTTACATTGTAAAACAGGGCTCCCATGAATATATCCATAAATACTTTATGGATTGCTTCTCTTGATATCAATGAAGTATCTAAGGGAATATCACCCTCACTATTAAGATACCGTAGTATTAATGTTCCATTCTCACTAACAGGTACTGATAAATTGTTGAACAATGAAAATTTAGCAACTTCATTAACTAAATCAGTTAGTTGCTCATTAGTTACTAAATTCTTCTTTTCTAATATCTTAATTGTATTAATAGCCGAATTCATTGCATTATTTGCAATTCTCTGGATTTGAGATGTAATAGTGGGGAGTGGAATATTTGTCTGATTATTATACTGTTGTAGAGCATCCTCAACATTATGCAAAAGTGTAACCTCTAAATTCTTCATATCCTCAATTTTAGATGTCAAATTTTCTACTTCTGTGGTACTTATTTTTAATTTTGTTCTTAATGTGTGTAAATTTGTCTGAGCTCTTGTATATATGGAAGTCAATGAACGAATAAAGTTCACAATATTCTGAAGTACAGATTCACGAGTGAAAAACCCCTCCTTATGCATATACTTCACAATAGAAGCCATTTCTGCTTGAGAATTTGCCAAATCATATAAATTTCTGCTCAAAGAACGATCTAGAAAGAAAAAGGGAATTTTTTTGAAAAATAAATCAACTCTAGAAAAGACATTACCACGCAAAATCTTTTCACGATATTTCTCAAAAACCCCTTCAACTTTAGAGTGTAAATTATCAAAACCAATGTGAGTAAGTTTATTCGTTGAATTTAGTACATCTGCAAGTTGGTACAATGGTTGAGTAATATTACAGCGATCTCCAAAACTAATTTCCGCTAATATATCTCTAAAAACCCGATAACATTGCATAGAAGAAGTCCAAGGAACTACTGCAGAGCCACAAATAATTGTTCTATTAGAGCTATTGATATGTAATGTAATATTAACTCCGGGAGGAACTAATGTATTGGAAATATTTTGTGTTCCCCAAATTCCATTCCAAAAATTATCCCAACCATTAACTAATTTATTAACAAATTCGTGCAAAGAAGAAATACTCTCGGATAAATCTTCAACTTGTCGATTCTCATTAGAATTCGCTTCAATATCAGTAGGAAGATCTGTTGAATTTACAAATTTCACTACCTTTGGATTACACTGGTACACTGATTCCATTGTAGAGAGCATTTCTTGACCTGAATTAAGTAAATATTTTGTTTTATTTATTATATTATTTAGTAAAAGTTCATTTTGGAAAAGATCCTCATAGTCTACAGAGTCTGAAGTATTAGTATTCAACTGAGATATAAAAGAGCTGTTCAAAGGATTTCCCCCTAATACAGTAAAATATCCAATAGAAAATATAAAATAAAGAATAATAGTCATATATATCCACTTTTGTTTATGCGATATCATTTTTGGTGTTTAAATATTAAGATATAAAAACTGAAGTGTTTTATATAACTATGTAAGTAGTTTGCATGACGTGTGGAGCTATCCACACATACATATTTTTGTAATTCCCAAACCTGATATTTTTCTATTAAGAATTTCAAGTAAGACTAAGTACACATAGAATAACCAGTTTAGGCCCACTTTTTTTTTAAATGAAAAATTAAAGTGTCTAACCTTCATTTTTCTTTTGTTCAGGTATCCCGAAGGTTGGAGGCAATGGATTTACTTCAGTTATTTACCTTGTGTAAAAATTAAATCTATAATTTAATAGAGTCCTAGGTTTTTGTTTTTATTTTATCAGAAAATATTTACCAGAACTGGTTGTTTTTTTTTTTTTATTGGATTTCTTCTGTGAAAATAGGAAATTTTTATATTTGGCTAAATATCACGAAGATGGCTTTCCAATGTTGTAATAATTCAAACATTGATGAGCAGGAGTGTTCAATTCCCTGTTCACCTACTAGCAGGCTTTTAATTGTACATCCTATTCCCAATCTAAACGAGGGCTATGGCTGCAATTTGGAATTAACTTCACAGCGTGGTAGGTCACCCGCCAAAAATGGTGCAGTTTTTGCTCCATTGTATAACCAGTCTTTATCACCGGATCCAGTATTCATGTGCAAAGCGGAATCGCGTCCTGTTTCACCTCTACCATTAAATTTTGTGCCTGGCACATCTCCTTCTAGTACACTTATTGAGACTAAAGTTACAAATTTTGTACAGACACCTTTGGGACCTGCTAAACAGGAGGCTTTTACTAACCTTAGCTTATCTCCTTCTACCCCTATTGGAGTTCAAACCTGTATTGGACCTGTTTCACATTCACTATCTCATCCTTCATTTGCATATAGCAATTTATATTTACAGAATATAGAGGATACTAAAAGTCCTCCACCTACTGTTATAGATCATAAATACAATAACACATTTTCCACTGATAATGCGAATAATTCATCAACATATTCATGCAGAAATTGTTGCACATCTGCATTAAAGGGGGCCAGTGAAGCACATAAGGGTCTAGTAGATAAAGAGGAGATAGATAATGTGAAGGCAAAACTAAAGGACAAACAAATTGGAAGTGATCTAGCTATTGAGAAATTTGATGTAGCTGAATTAAGACAAGTGAATGAGGGATCTTGTCAAAGGGAATGGGACGAGATTCCTGTTACAAATTCTATTGATAGAAACAAACCTATAAATAGTAACCCTTCAGAAAATAATACATCAGAGAAATTAATTACTAATATTTCAGGTAAATTACCTGATTTTGAAAATTCCTTTACACACCCTAGTAGCTCTTCTAAAATACAAGAATCTCGAAAAGCAAAAGATTGTATAAAGTACTCAACTGAAAATCGGAATCCTAGTGAAATAAAAAATTCTTGTAAATCAATTAATTCTGATAGGGAAGTTTTTAACCAAGCAACTTTAAATTGTACAGAGGATCAAAGTGGAGTTGCTCTAAATGCCTCTATTTTGGAAGAGGCTCTAGCTTTGGAGGAAGATCTCTTAGATAGTGCTTTAAAGGCTGAGAGATATATTTTAAAAAAAGCAGAGCATCAACAAAAGAAATTATTAAGAGATACTTTGGAAAAGGAGGAATTATTATCTCAAATGAACTTGGAGGACCAAAAAAAGTTGCTAAATAATGCATTGGAGAAGGGAGGTCAAATACTGAGTGAGGTCTTAAATAAGGAACAAGAAATCTTGGGTGATGCCCTATTGAAAGAACAAGAAATGATTGATGATGCCTTGATTATGGAAGAAGAATTACTCAAAAATTCACTAAAAGATGAGGGAAAAGCCTTGGAAGATACAAAGACAGAAATTCAAAATCTGATAGACCAAGCCAAAAAACTATTTGTAGAAAAACCGAAAAAGAGTAAAAAAAATAAGTCAATCCATATTGAAATATCATTCTCACCAAATAATACAAATAATGTGGATATAAATACAGAAAGCCCAGTAAATATAAGGAATAAAAGCAATCCAATTACAAGTCCAGAATTTCGACAATCTACAGTAACTCGTCCTACTCAAATAGCCTCTAGTAAACAATTCTCTACTACACCTATTGAAGAAAATATCGAGAATAAATCTTCCTGTAGCAAAACTAGTCAAAGTAATTTTCTTGTACAACATAAAAAATCAGAACCTGTTATAGTGGAAATACCTGAAGAACAAACAACATATGAGACATCAACTCAAACTCCTGATGAAAAAGCAGATATATCGGAAATTCTGGGTATTAATTCATCAAGTGAACAATACCCACTAGACAAGGAAACCGTTATTCCAGTTACAAAAGCAGCAATGGCACTTTTTTCTTTAAACAAAAATGCAGAAAAAAAGAAAAAAGATCATTTTTTTCAGTCAGTACAAACACCAGATACTGAAGAACCAGTTAGTACTCATATTAAAAATCATCCAACTTTAGAACCTAATAATCTTGATGTAGCTAAGATTGAGCCAAAATTAGGAGATAGAGAGGTGTCATCTGAAATAAAAACAAATCAACAGGGGATTTTGGGAGGGGATTGCATCGACAAACCGAAATATGTCGAAGAACTTGATACTAATATAGATGAAAGTGAACAGCTACTAGAAGCAACTAAGAAGAAAACAAATGATGATATAAAAGATCAAGAGGAACAAGATGGTAAAATACAAAATAAAAATAAATCCCAATGTGTACTTGATTCAAAAGGTGACACTAGTGAACATAGTCAAAGTTCTAGTTCAATAAGAGGCCCAATTGTACTGGAAGATGGAGAACTGTCCGAAATTAGTTCAGTCAATATTTGTTATCAGGATTCGCAGGTAGATTTTGATTGCTTTAAACGTGATGAAACAGACTCAGTGATATCAGACAATCTTATTCCATTTGCAGATCAGCCTTCCAAGCCTCTTTCAACAGTTTTAAAAAGTAGTCAAGATAAGGAGTATAAAAAAGAAGGAGCTATTGCATCTGACACAAGTTCTCTATACGCAGAGGAAGATGAAGCCCCAACTATCTTAACTGCATTAAATGTTCCAGATAATGTACATAAATTAAGGCATCTGAACGTTCCTGACGTTTCTATTCCCCAACTCTCGATAAATACTCTAGAGAAGTTGAATGGAAGTATGCCAGTTGTTAATGCAGATCCTCAAATGGCTCAACTGTTAGCTTCTGCACAGCTACATCTAGAAGAAATAGAGACTGTCGAAAAAAAGACAAACAATTGGGATGAAGCAGAGAAACTGGCTGAAGGAGACCCACTCAAACTATTGGAAACTTATTTGACAAGTCCTAATAAGAATGGCGATTCATCTCTGGGTTGGGCTAATGTTCAAGCTGTCCTCGAAGTATATGAACCACAGTTGTCATATGCAAAAAAAAACCTCATAGGATGGGAGGCAAAGGCACAAGATAGTCCTAGTAACGATGAAATCAAAGATAATATTGACTACTATAATGATCTTGTAAAGGAATTGCAAGACAAGGTCGATATAGCTCAGAAGGCAAAAGATGAACTTTTGCGCAAAAATGATCCAAATGTGCTACAGAAGATGTTGGATTCCGAACAAGAAGATCTTCAGCAAATCAAAACCAACATGCAGACTGCAGCAGATGAACTTAGAGCTGTAGAAGGAGAATATCTGAAAGGTAATATGAATCTGAAAGAGAAAGTAAAGGCTGCAAGAATTAATGTTAAGCAATTCGACGACTCCATTTCTCAAAAACTCAAACTAATCCATCAAATACAAGAACGTCTAAATGCCTTTAGAAATAATTCAGCATTAAGAACTAATTAAATAACCAAAAATAAAAGAAGTGATTTAAAATACTTTAGTTAATCTAATAAATGATGTAGCATAGGAGACATAACGTAAAATATATTGATCTATTTTATTACTCGGTACCGAGTAGATTTACAGTAACTATTTATTGGATTATTGTATAATGAGGAACTAATATATTTAATTATGTCTCAATTAGTTTCTTAAAGTATAAATATTACTTAGACTGGTCTTTTATTAAAAAGATACTTGATAATTTGAACTAAATAATATCACGCTTTACTATTTCATATCTAAAAAACCAAATTTTATATAATTTATAGACATTAATTTCTAAAAATTCAATTTATGATACTCAATTCTATATTAAATTTAGGGGCTTTAATTGATAATTTTATTTGGGGTAATTTGCCTAGTTATTTTACATTCTCTGTGTGCAGGTACACAAAAATCACTAGCGCGACACACCAGGGTGAAATATCAATATTTTTAATCTTGGTAAGTAGGGATAAACATTCTTAATATTTAAGAAATGATAATAAATTATAAACTAGTTGTGCAATTATTTGTTGTTTTACAGTCTTTTTTATGGGATACTTTTGCAGTTCGGCTTAGAACTAGGGAATCCAAAGTTTTGACGAAAAAAATTTTTGGACCTGATTATGGTAACTTACAGACTGAAAACATCGCAAAAAACTTTACTTTAACTCCTATAGATAATTCGTTTGGACAAAAGGGCTTATATAATAATGACACAGAACCTATAGTGAAATCTAAAGATAGTGTAGAACCTACAACAGAATCTACAGTAGATTCTAAATTAGAGTCTACATGGGAATCTAAGATTAATTCTATACTGGATTCAAGAGAAGAACCAGAAATAAATCCTAAGTCGGAATTTATAGAACCTGCAATAAATTCTACATTAGAATTTGCAAGACCAGAAATAAATTCTATATTG